>NC_067228.1:2851956-3029456 GCF_019924925.1 Ctenopharyngodon idella
TTACTATCCCATGAGGCCACAGGAGAGAATTTATGAATGGCAGTGACAGTGACAACATGACAGATGTAGTACATCCAAATTTCATTCATACACTACACACATACTTACAATAGAGTAATTATTATAGGGAATTATATTATAATAGATAATTTTAACTTATTATTGGGGCGGAGCTACAGTCGTGAAGCAAGTTTCAAACCAAATGTAGTACCTACTATAGAGTATGCATTTTAGGACGCATGCAGCATTAGTATTTGTTTACCTGCATGTCATGTGACTGTTAAGAGAAATCATGCAAATGTGTTAATTTCTTGAAATATTAACCTCAAATCTCAGGGTTACTTCAAATAAATATTTTAGGGGTTTAGCTGGCAAAATTTTGCGAATCCCAGCAGGAAGTGCTTTCTGTTAAGTCTCTGACTAAGTGGGCAGCACTGCCTTCGGTTTCTGACACAGCCAATGAGAGGCAGTGACCTACTAAGCTGAAGCCATGCGAGTTTGTGTGCGGCCACCCGCTGGCTTTGACCTTAGAGATGCGTTCCCGTCTCTCTGTGTGCGCTGGCGATGTGATGAGTGTCATTACAGCTCAACACATTCCTGACCTAATGAGCCGTCTCCTCTGATCACATCAGAGCAATCTGTCACTCGCAAAGACGCCGCTGAAGGACAGACGCATGAGAAATCCATACGCACACAACACAGTCATGAACATGACATTTCTTCAGCATCACAACAGGGTTTATTTTGCCATAATGTCCAGCTGATTGGATTTTTGGGTTCAAAATGGGTTCACAACCACACTTTTCTTTCTCTCCAGGATGTACTTGCTCTCTTTAAATCCACACTGCCATCTCATATGGACACTTCAAGCTCAATTGCCACTGTTTAGATCCATGTGATTTACTGAGAAACACCCAAACACAATCCCTCCAGAGTGACCACTAAACAACATTGAAAAACAAATCTAAAAAGCAGAAATGAGATGTAAATTCTCTCTGCTTGTAGTGCGTCAGTCACGCTTGTCAGGAAAGTGAGTGAAAAAAACAGTTTTTAATCGAATCATATGTCATCAATAGCACTTCACTTCAGTAATTTAGTACAACTGCGTTCATATCAGCAGTGAACCGTACCCCAAACCAACCTTTTTATGCGTACTCGGGTATGGTTCGCAGGTGCGCACCCAAGTTCAGAAAACAGCGTTCACATCATCCAAACCAAACCGAACTCTGACGTCAAATGAACCCAGGTGCGCATCAAAAGCGCTAGTGTGAAATCAAAAGTACACTTAATCAAACGGCGATATGGACTAGTCGTCTGTGAATATTAAATCGCAAAAAGACTGCTAAAATATGCAGCACTTTGTTTGCCAAAAAATAAACACATAACAGAATTTCTAAAACAAATAAAACATTTCATAGGGTCCTATTTAGAGATGCACCGATTGCAATTTTCTTGGCCGATTTCCAATTTTTTGCAAGTGTGACCTGCCGATACTGATTTTTGCAGATTCCAATTTTCTTTCAAAGAACTATAATATAATAATAATAATTGAAATAACTATAATTATTGACAGCATATACAAAAATCTACTTTTCTTCAATGCAAAATTTTATTTTTCATAGAAAAAACAAGTAAAAAGACAGTAATAAAATAAGAACAAATAAACAAATTTCAAACAACAGCACAAATAAATGCAATAGAATAAGGAGAAATATGAAATAAACATGGCTTTAAGCTTTTAAAGTGGGTATAAAGTAGGCCTGGGTGATAAAACGGTATCGATATTTATCGATGGTATGTCTTAATCGATAATGATAGAAAAAATGTTCGATATAACTCTCGATATAGTTTCACTTAAATGCATTAAAATGTAAACAGACATGAAGTTTGTTTGCATGAACAACTCTCAAGCTCGCTCCGTCCCTGGATCACAAACAGACGCGCTACGAGTGACATGCAAACAAGTTGCTGTGGAGTTCAGATGCGCAATCGCCACGTGAAATCAGAACACAGAAACACATGAAAATGAGTGCTGTACCTGCCAGTGACGAGGAGATTGTTAATAAAAAGACATTTCAGCTCGTTAGTTTCATGGTTTCCTTACATCTTACAGTTGATTTACTTCAAAGTTCGTCTTGAGAGCGGTTATGTCGGTATTAACAGCTCCACAAACATGGCTTTCAACCATACAGTATCGTTATTTCTGTGCTACTAATATTCAAATTAATCACAGAACAACTGAGATAAAAGTTTACAGTCCAGATATAAATACTAATGTCTATGTTATCAGCTTTTGAAAGAAACTTGAGCGTGCATTGTTTCACCACCAGGTGGCGACAAGTGAAAGAAACTTGAACGCGCTGAAAATGACGCATTTATCGATTACATTGTTTCACCATCAGGTGGCGACAAGTGAGTGTTAAAAAAATGTATTTGACGTTGAATCTTCATTCAGCAGATTCTTTCAAATACACTGATTTATCCAATAATGAAACAAGAGTATTTATAGGCGTGTCATTGAATCATACATCCAAACTGATTTTTTAAAATAATTAATTCAAATATATTTAAAATTTTTAAAAAAGACTGCAGCAATTAATATTTTGTCAGAACCTCTAGTTAATTACATGTTATTTAGTTTAGTTGACATTCAGAATTGTGATCTCGGTTTGAAACAAACAAAAAAGTTTCTCAATTTATCCAGAATTGTGCAGCTCTAAGTTTCTTCAACACTTATTTATTTAATCTTCATATAAAATATAAGAAAGATTTGTTTACATTTTATTTTGCTTTGTTGTTTGCCTTAATTAAAAATGCATTGGTTAAATTCAAACATTTTTTTCTGCTAACATTTTTTCAATAATTATCGATACCGATCAATATGAAAAATTATATCGTGATCATTTTTTTAACTGTATCTAATAGCTGTATCTTGATAAAAAGAATGCATGAAGCTAGAATAAATTGTTTTGTTGTTGTTGTTTAAAAGCAGAGGGTCTGTTCTTTCTTTTGACATATTGCATGTTCAGATATTCATACAACAAAATATTCAGGGTGACATGAAATTTTTGTACAAATGATCAAAATGTGGCTTTTTTTAAACGTAACATGATGTTCCAATATAGATATCACATTAGTCATAATTATAGTATCATTCTTGATGTTAACAGACCGTAAACCTGTTCATCGTGTGTGAGGTTTCACTTACTGTTAATGACGGCCTCTACTTCAACTCAGTGACATCACTGTGACCACATCACTCCAGAACCTGGAAAAAACGAATAATGAACAATTACTCTACCTGCTAAAAATAATGACTCCTCATTTAAACGGTGAAGCATGTAATCGTTTCAATGTTAAAAAACATACAAGGAATTCATTGGTAGGTTAAAGTGTAAATACTGTGATGCTATCAAAACATTGCTCTGCTTGTTTGAGCATCAACCTTATCTAAATTGATCTTGTTTTCTTTTTATTTATGATATTTAGATATTTTTACTGGCAAATATAATATTTTTTGCAGTGCATTTATCCCTCTCATTCATTACAAATTAGACTGAATTAATAGAAACCACCGCTTGTATAACTTCTTCATCCTCTGATCAGTTTATCGTCTTAAATATTACCATATGGGTGTGTTTCTTGGAAGTATTAAAGGAAATGAAGCCACATCTATTTTAATATCTGCAATTAATCTTTCTCACTCAAACACACACACACTTCATTTACATGTCAAACCTTCAAAGAGTAAATCACAAGTTACTGAAATAAGCCCTCTGCAGTGAATTCCTTAAAAGGAATAGTTTAACCCAAAAATCCCACTCCAGAAATTTAAAAAAACGTGGCCATAAGATGATACAAATCCTGTTAATAATAGTCAAAAAGGTGCAAATTAACTGCAAAAGACCTGCGATGGATTAACCAAAAAGACACCAAAGACCCTTGAGCTTCCAGTGTCACAATCATCCAGAACAGCAACCGGGAGTCTATAGAAGTTCAAGATGTGAAGCTCTCAGAAATATTCAGGAAGATCATGATCTTTATGCCGGACAACAAAAACATTTACAAGCATGTATAGCCAACCAGAAAACCCCTTCCTCATCTAACTTAAACCCACCTGAAAACGTGTGGGCTGTTCTCTATGGAAGCTTGTTTCTGCCACTAAATAAAAAAATTCAAAAGGTAATTGCGAGTTTTTATCTCACAATTGTGAGTTGTAAAGTCAGAATTGTGTGATATAAAGTTTATATATAAAAAAAAAAAACATGTTTTTTTTCTTGGAATTGTGAGTTTATATCTCACAATTCTGACTTTATAACTCGCAATCCTGACTTTAAAACTCGCAATTCTGCCTATAAAACTTGCAATTCTGCCTATAAAACTCGCAATTCTGCCTTTAAAACTCGCAATCCTGACTTTAAAACTCGCAATCCTGACTTTAAAACTCACAATTCTTTATCTTCCATAAGTTTCCATAGTTTTCAGATATATAACTTACAATGAGAGGAAACCATATACATCTTAACAAAAAAGAAAAACTGACAGTTTATGTATGAGAGGATCACGAGTGTTACTGAAAAGAAGGGTTATTTACATCCATTAAATCTTTGAGTATGAATCACAAAACACACAAACTGCCTAATAATTATGCACACACTAGATGTTGCTGGCCAATGATTTGTGTTTGCATCAATTATGTTTCTGCCCTAAATAGAACCTTATTCTTTAACATCACAGGGCTGAATTTACTTTCATTTAGCTGCAGGCATTGACACTCTCAAATTACAGATCATATAAAACAAGCTGACTTAAGACACTCAGAGAGAGACAGACAGAGATAATGAAATTGGAGAGAGACGGATTGACTGAGATGAGCTTTACACAAAAGTCACATCATTCTGTATGGTCTCTCTCAACACTGACATTTATGGAAATTACCACCAGATGAACAAAAACATCTGAAGGGGAAAAAAAACTATTTCTGCTGCCTGTGAAACTCACTTTGAGCAATATTAATCAATGTGAAGGCTAAAATCCCTCATAAATTATATTCTAATATGCTGATTTGCTGCTCAAGAAACATTTCTTATTATTATCATCAATGTTAAAAAAACATCTGGTTCATCTCAGGTCATCTCAACCAGAGGTCCCCAGCTCAAATTTTTGATTTTGTTAATATTTTTTTTGTAGAAAGACAAACATAAATAGTGATGAAAGCCAAAATATTAAATGTCACAGATGTATATTACTGAGTAATCCACTATTTTGTCGAGGAGGGTCAAAATGACAATTTTCAACTGAGATTTGGAGCCAAATTAGAGGGGTATAAAAATGACTTTATAAAGATGGTAGCATCGTTATTTTACTTTTACACAGAGTTTGGTTGGTCTATTAGTAAAATCTGTTGACTTTAGCAATCTTTGTTTCATTATATGTCAACGGTGACCGTTTAAAAATGGCAAAAAGCACTTCTTATGTTTTAGCCTCAAGTTTGCATGCCTGTAAGTCAAGAAGGTGAAGTTGACCACTGAAAATGTGTACAATTTACTCATGGAGCCGCATTAAGATCTCCGTATCTCTGGGATTGAGCCATCGAGGGCCATTAAAATAAAGATACTAAAGGGAAAGTTTGTTAAGAACCAGAATCTAAAAGGATATTTAGATATCTTCAATACTTCTTGAGTTACAGGCATGTAAACTTGAGGCAAAAAACACAAGAAGTGCTTTTTGCCATTTTTGAACTGTCACTGTTGGCATATAATGAAACAAAGATTGCTAAAGTCAACAGATTTTACTAACAGACCAACCAATCTCTGTGTAAAAATGAAATAATGATGGTGCCATCTTTCTAAAGTCATTTTTACACCCCTCTAATTTGGCTCCAAATCTCAGTTGAAAATTGTCATTTTGACCCTCCTCGACAAAATAGTGGATTATTCAGTAATATACATCTGTGACATTTAATATTTTGGCTTTAATCATGATTTATGTTGATCTTTCTACAGAAAAAATATTAACAAAGTTAAAAATTTGAGCCGGGGAAGTTTCCAAAATTTGGTTGTTTTGACACGGAATGACCCAGCTCTGAAAGAGAGATACAGCTTTTTAGATATTTTTCAGCTTTTTAAAATATTGAGATGTGTTTTCAGTTACATCCCCCAACCCTTGCACGCACTTATCTATCTTTGTCAGTCATACCTCACTGAAACAACACAACAAACAGGCCTGCAGAAACAAAACTATGAATGGCTTTCGTTATATGATTCTGAGAAACACAACCAGCTAGTCAGAGGCAGGTGCTATAAGGGAGAAGGATATTCTCATCCTACAGAGCATTTCATTGGATATGGTGCTGCGTGCATGACGAGTCATCAGTATATTTTCCCACAAGATAATGCATGCAAATCTGAAATGCGAAGAGAGCTCGTCTCCTGTTAAGACACTCCACATTACAAGGTCCTTCCTGACTTTCCCAACTGAAGGAATGTGTGACGGAAGGACTTGATTTCTTTTATGAACTCCATGTTTTATCCAGTGCTGGAGGTCACTGCAAAGAAAAGCTCTTTCCACAAACTCTTTGAAGCACAGTGCTAAAGAGACGGCTTGAGTTACAGTTCGGTCTCACTGCCATTGTTTAAAGAGAAAGAGACAGACACATTGTCTTCTCATGAGACAGGACTCATGGTAGTAAAGAACAGCTATGTTGAAAACAAGAGAGACTTTCCTGTTCATCCACACCCCACCCACCTTTAACTCCAACAGACGTGACGGATTATAAGGATACACCACTTCCTGGTGAGACGGGAACAATCCTGACAGCTAACAATCTTTTTTTGACCTTTTCATTTCAAGACAAGACTTCACGTTTTGAGTCATCTCAATTGACCTGAAATTCAAGAATGGTTAATCCAGCTGCATTTTCACAGAGGAGGAAGGCAGTGTCACTTCAAAGAAAAAAACTTGACTGAGAAGATCAAATATTATGTTAACCACTCATTTTTATAGTGACACTGACACTACCAGATTAAGTGTTTCTTTTGAGCATGCTGTGTTTCACATTTAGCTTTTAAATCTTGATTTGAATGTGGGGAGTACTGGCCAAATACAGATAAATAAAAGGTAAAGTAGTGACGCACTGAAATTTTGCCAACCAAAAATAAATTTTCAGTTTCAGCCAAAAAAGTTTTTGGAGGGCTGAAATCAATCAACTGAAACGATGACATTTGAGTAGCGCTTCTAGAATGGAAGAAATTGATGAATTACTAAAGCAGGGTTTTTCCTGGGTCAAAAATGGTCTTCGGTGGCGTCACAGTACAAAATATTATACCCATGTGAGCTGCGAGCCCAGTACTGACAGTAAATCCACAATAAATGGCTTGGAATATTAACATAACAGTATTAACACTGTCAGGACAGACAATAAAACAAAAGCTTAGAACTATTTTATATTTAAAAATCTGTAAATTTAAAAGTAAAAAGTTTGAGAAGTTAGTAATAAAATGAACAGCACAATAATACATAACATAGCAAAAGTGGGAGGTTTATTATTATTTTTTACATTTACACCCCAATACTTAATGAAGAGATCATTTGACACACAGTAGCAGATTATTTTGTTATTATTTTAAAAAACTATTCCCACCAGAAAGGACTGCAACTCATCATGATTTGAACTACTTTTGGTACACTTTTGACATTTTTGCAATAAATAAATAAATGCTTGTTTGTCTGTTATTCTTATTTATAAAAGTACGTAGTTTTAAGAAATGGTTATGGGTAGGTTTAGGGGTAGGTGTAGGATTAGCGGCTCAAAATATCGTTTTAATGCTATATTGTTACTAAAATTGTCATTTTCCTACACATTTCTGTCCATTATGTTTTATTCTTTTAACATTCTGTATAAAATGGGAATGTTAAGGTTCGGGGTGGGGTTTAGGGATCTTACATTTATCTATAAACTTGATAAAAGGGAAATTATACATGTATCTTTATTATGACATGAAAGATTTGTAAATATTTTACGTTTTTTTGCTGTAAAAACGTAATAATGCTACGTTTAAATGCTGCCAATACGTCCATATTGTACATTTCAGCACCTATCCAAACGTACAAAAATGTACGTTTTGTGTCTTTGAAAGTTACATATTTATACCTATGTATTAACAATGAGACCAGGCTGTACTGAAATATCTGAAACTGTTCCAATACTCCTTTTCTGCAGTATTGATACGCCGGCGAATTGACACACAGACACCCGCCTGAAAAATATTTCCTCAGCCAAACCCCATTCCACAGCCATACCTGTCACACACCTAGTTTAAGAGTAGTTTTTCCTTTTCATCTTGTAATTAGGAGTATAATGAGTACATGCTTTACCTACACAAATGAAATACTCAAAGAACATTTGCATTTAAAGAAAGGCAATTTTGACCTGCATTTCTATTATTTACACAATTTAATGAAATTCTTTTACAAGACTTGACTCTTTGTGATGTAGTCATACATATAATCAAACATTTGCATAACTTTTCAACAAGTTTTTATTTCTCAAATAATAAAAGCCAACAGAGAATGATTTTGCCGCAAAGTGAGCTAATATCACAAACTATATAATATAATTTCTGTTTTTAACCTAGCCATTATACCCTGGACAATAATAATAAATTCTGTTTTAACCTGAGCATTATACTTTGAACATTATACTTTGAACACTTTGTGCATTAGATATCGATAATTTGAAGTTTTTTATGGCATACTACACACATACACGCACCTAGCAGTTTAATTTGTTTTACACCAGGATCGGAGCGAGTGGCCATTCTCCTCCGTTTCTTCAAGCCAAGCCCATCTCCATTTGTTTTTAACGGACTTATCGATGAGTGACACATCCAGACCTTCCTCCAAAAACAGCTCGTTCATAGCTGACATACTAGCTTAATACGTACTTTTGTTTTTTAACAAGGCTAATACCCCCCTCTCCCGCCACCACACACGCGCTCTTCTAACCAATCAGAAGTGATTGTGTGGTTAAGAGCCAGCCATTTCGGTGTAATGACTGAATATAATTGAAATGAATAGCTGAGCCGGCAGAACAACAACAACAAGCTACATGTTTCTTTTCTCCTCATTTTTTCCAACTGATGGAAATTCGTCATAGTAACGGAAAACTTTAAGCCCTGTGTGCGTAATTTCAATCATTCCAGCAGGTTTCACGCTCACACCTGAAGCGCGCTATAAAAAAATATACATAATGCCGCCTCTCAAACAGCTTGCCAGTACCAGTTGTTTTTCAAGGCTTGCACTTAAACAGTCAAATACACACAAATTTATGTCAAAATGCCCGTCTTTGCGAGTATTCAGGTAAACACAGTCAGTTTTGGAACGTAAATATTTGAGAAAGAAAACGCATGTTGTGTAACGGTATACTGGATCCGTGCATAAGCTCTTGAACACACAGTTCTGCCAATCTCATGTTAATCTTGAGTACATATAGAGTAACAATGCATCTTTCATATCTCCGAAAACTCTTTAGTTTTATCATATTTATAAAAGATAGATACGCTGTACCGAGTCTTTCCGAAAAAAGCCGAGCTCCTGGAGGCGTGTCTGCCGTCAGTGTCGTGAGCGGAGCTAAAGAGTCACAAGCGTGCGCAGCTTTTGCGTAGAGATCGTCTGCTAGCTGTGACATCATTATAAATGAAAAGGGAACAAAAAAAAGTTTGTGTTGTTTACATTTTATGCACTTGCGCGCCGATCGCCAACAAAACACATCTGATGCAGCTTTACTCACCACCCGCGATCTGCAAATCCAGCGCTGAACTGGGACTTGTTTACAAAGTATTCATCACCGAAATCCCGGGAACAAACAAACATATGTGCACAACTGCCCCGGAAAAACAAACTTCATCCACTGTTCCCTTAACGCTGGGTTCTTTGGGAAGCTGAAAAAGTTAATCTTTCCCTCACAACCAAAAACACACTCCGGTGACAGGAGCTGCGTCTCATTTCAGAGGCTGCGTCCTCCGGAGATCGCATTTGAAGGCTGAATACTTCATCAAGGATGTCATATTTAAGAAAAGTAACCATAATAAAATTGACTGATATTCATTGTGAGGCGTAAAATACTGTAATTTCTCTCTTACTTTGCAATCTAACGGTTATTTTTCTTAAATGAGACTGCCTCAATGATGTATGCAGCCATCGAAGGGTACAGCCCCTGAATTAGGACACAGCCATTGTTGAAAAATCTCTTGGCTTCAGTATCCCGAACAAAGCGCGTTGATGGGCGGCTCTTACTCTTGTTCTGGGTGATGTGTACGCTTATCAGGGAGAAGTGCCTATACAAGGAATTCCAGCCTTTGTGACGTGGTACAGGCCGTACTTGAAAAAAATTCGGCGAAACATGTCCACAACCCGAAGTAGTGTATTTGGCACAGAAATACTCCGTCATACGTCCAACTCGTGTTTTGAAACTTTGGCCATGTTTAGCATGAGAATGCAACTCTTTAACAGTGTAAATAAGTCAGAATGCATGAAATAGCATTACACCCCCCTCTTTAAAGTGACAGCAGCCTAATATTCCTGCTGCTTTCTGTCATGTTAATCAGAGAACAAAACACAGAGAAAATCACTCACGGTTCTTGACTGAAAAAACGTTTGTAGCATCTACCCGAATACTGTTAGACCCACCTGAAAAACTTAAAGCCATGTTTAATTAATTTGTCTCTTAATTCTATTGTATTTACTTGTGCTGTTTTGTCATTTAATTACTGATTGTTTACATCTTTCTTTGTAAATTTAGTTCAAAGTTTCAAATAAAGCCTTCCTGTGCTGTGAGTAAGCTATTGCAACAAATTTACCCAAATTATCAAAAAATTATGAGATATTATTATTATTATTATTATTATTATTATCTATATGGCAGTATACATGGAAGTTTTCCCCAGGATTTCGAAAATGTTTTTTCAAGGTATCGTATCGAAGTTAAAAACTCCACTATCATGACAACACTACACCACACACAAACAGATTTAATTCAGTGAGTCCTGACTGTGAACACGGGAAAACAAACGTGACTTTAGAGTAAACAAACATGGCAGACAACGGGCAAGAAGAATTGAGAAAAATTTTACCTAGGACTGTCAGTAGGGCAGAACTGGGCCTAAAATCAGCGCGATTATCTTGTAGTGTGTGGGTGCCTTAAGTAAACAATTCACCCACTCATTATTCGGCACTTTCAGTCACTTTTGCATCAAATCAAACCCAGAAGAGGGGACTTTGCACCCTCATTTTTCCACCAAACCTCACTAGGCTGATCATTTTGAGAGGATATCCGGCCTTCACACATTCCATACACTGTAATCTGGCAACCAATCTGACATTTCTGGCAGATGAACTGAAGAGGCCAGTGGTTATGAGCGGTGCGTCATCCATACTTCCATCTGGATTAACACTAAAAATCAGTTCACTGATTCTTGAGAGAAAACAGGCTACAGATGTGCAAAAATACGTTACACATTATTTTGGATTAATTTTCTTGAGCATTTTCAGAGGTTTTCACCTGACTGCAGCCTCCTTCCATTTTCTTACAAGAAACATTTTTCTTGCCTGTCAAACACCATTCAGATAACAAAATAATATGTACTGTCATATCAAATATCTATTGATCAATGTACCATTAACCATTAAAGAAAACAGGATAATTTTTAAACTGATTTTCAGCACCATCTATATTTAACAGGCACCACACTTAGACAGAAAATATGATTCTGTCAAGAATTACCGAGTTATAAATGACATGGATGCTGGACAAAAGACCTGTGTTTGTGTGTGGATGAGGGGAACGGCTCTCAGAGATCTGTGGTGTAAAGTCAGTAATTACTGAGTAGAATAGAGCAGCGGTGAGCAAGGGGTTATTAACAGGGCCGCACGCTTTCTGTGAGTAAAAAAAGCAAAGAGCAGCACATTTCACATACAGGTCACCTTCACATCAGTCTCAATAATGGGACGTTCACATATGCAGCGATCTTATCTCTGTTCTGTTGGTCATAGTGGCCATTTCTACTGCTGGATCCTCTAACGTTATTGGTCATAAGATGTCAACCTAATCTAATAATCTGTTAAAAATGTGTATTATATAAGGAAACGTAAATATAAATGCAGCCATGCAACATGTTCAATCAAAGTCAGGATGCTTAGAATCAATTTCTAACAATTTAACCATGCATCACTTTAACTCTTTTTTAACTTTAGCTAGTGTGTAATGTTATCTGCAAAGTTACGACGCTCAAAGTTCAATGCAAAGGGAGATATTTTCTTTTACAGAAAACGCTTTTTAAGGACTACAACAAACAGCTGGTAGACAACGAGCTTCTTCCTGGGTTGGTGGCATCACAAACCCCAAAATGTACATAAACCCCGCCCCCGAGAACACACAACAAAGGAGGTGAGGCCATGTTGGGCTGCTTTAGAAAAGAGGAAGAGTTGTTGTAGTAGAGTGTTGTTGACATGCCGTCATTTTACACCGGACTGCTTCACAAACGAGGGTCAATTCAGCGCTGGATTTGCACAAAAGATTAACATGACGGCACATGCTAGTCAATGAGTTGAATCAACTCCACAGCAACTACATAAATTTATCCACTAACCATTCAGAAACGTCCAGTTTCATTCTAAAAGTTGTAACTTCTTCCTGAGTCTCTCCATCAGTGTCGACTCCGGTTTGAACAATGTAAGGCTGAACACCATTACTGACAATCCTCATTTTGGCTGTGTGAGATTCTCCAGCTTTGTTGTTGTTGAGCAACCGAAGCGTGAGCTGTTAAAGCTCCGCCCTCTTCTGGAAAGGGGACCGAGAGCAGTAGCTCATTTGCATTTAAAGGGACACACACAAAAACGACATGTTTTTGCTCACAGCCAAACAGGGGCAAATTTGACAAGCTATAATAAATGATCTGTGGGGTATTTTGAGCTGAAACTTCACAGACACATTCTGGGACACCAGAGACGTACATTACATCTTGTGAAAGAGGCATAGTAGGTCCCCTTTAATACACAGAAATAAATCAGAAATGTGTCTCTCATTTCTCAGTGTTTATATTAGGGCTGTCAACGTTAACACGTTAATGCATGCGATTAATTCAAAATCCTTAACGCGTTAAAATAATTTAACGCAAAAAAATTACGGAAACATGTGAAATTGCGTCATAATGTAATTTACGTCACGAAATTAGATGATCTTAAACTCCATGCTGATTATATCAGAGATGGCAGAGAGAATTATTCATTCCAGTGTCTGTTTTGCTTTAAAACACAAACTCTCTGTCATATTCTGTCATTGTATCTGAAGAGCGCGAGCCCTCCCGCATCGTGCTGTTCCTGTGTGAACAGAACGTCGAATAATCCCACCGCTGTATGGCCAGATGATATGAAAACTATGTTTCTCAGCTGGATAAAGCAAACCAGCGTCTCGCTAGTAAAGTTTTGATGGATGAAGATTGCAATCAAAGTAAAGACGATTGCGGTGATGTACAGAAGCATGTGAGTCTCTTATACTGATGCGCAAAGAAATCATGTATGAGTGCTCTCGACACACTGATCGCACATTTCAGTACATTCACGTTGTTTTCACACACATTCAGGATAATGTTTGGATTTGTCCTGTGTATGTTGCTGTGTACTTTTGTATATATGCAGGTCAAGGCGGTTGGTTGGTCTCCATGTGGTCCTGTTCAGTATCGCAACTGACTTGTCTAAAATGTAAACAAGCTCTTTGCCGTTGCACATACTATACACTGTGAATTCTGAAACGTATTTTTGCTGTGATTTTTTTATGGGTGCTTTGGTGTAAATAAAATGTATGAATTATATGAAAAAATATAATTTGGTTATTTGGTGTCCTTTTTTGGAAAGACATCTAATTTTACCTTGAAAAAGCTGAAAAACAGTTTTGTGGAAATCACACTTCATTCTGATGGTTTACTTTGCTGGATGTAGGCAATGATGGCAAAATGGACGTGTTAAACAAGATAAATGGTGTATGCTTAATTTTACAATAAGTGTGCGATTAATCGCGATTAAAAAAAATTAATCTATTGACAGCCCTAGTTTATATATAAACACTGAAATCTCACAGTAACATTAACTTCTCCAAATTTCTGACAGTTAATATCGAACAGGATCTATAGTGTGCTCTACAGTGCTTGGAAATATCGATTGCATTATAACATTATAAATAATGATCAAATGCTTTTAATTTGCTCATTAAGTTTCATAAAGACTGTGTCATAGGACTAGTTTCACATTTTGTGATTTGAGTATGAAAATGCAATGTTTTAATAGCATCTCTGATTTAAATGTCATTTCTGTGAATCAGTTCAATCCATAACCAAGTCATCAACCAAAAAAAGTTCACAGAAGTCTGTCGCATTTTTCACACATTAAAATGCATTAGTAAAAATATATGTAGGTATATTTATTTTTGCTGTTTATCACCCTTTTAAAACAATTTAATATATAAATATTAAGATATATCAAACAATTTAGATATAGCAATTTTTCTTTTACTCAGCAAGCATTATTGCATATGACAGCCTATGAAAAACATGCAAACAAGAGGTAAAAGCACTGGCATTTTAACATGAGCTCTTAACACCACAGGAAGCCTCAGTCCCTCCCTGAGCAAAGGACATGTGACATCCAAGATGACAGACGGAAAGAAAGAGAGAGGGAAAAAATAAGTGTGAAAGAGCGAGACAGTCACTGACCATTTTTTAATGTCTCCAGCTCAGCGTATCACAGGGTGTTACACTTAACCTAGTATCACATAGCTAGAGCTGTGACTAACAGTATAACATCTGGAAGGGCTGCACGATTAATCAAAATAAAACCGAAATGCAATATGGCTTAGTAGACTGCAATTTAATTAAATAAATATATGTGCTGCGCATTTCAGAGTAAAGCGTTCTTACACGTAACCAGCTCATCATCTGCTTGTGTGTTCAGTCTGGGTTCACTGTAAATGTTTGAGTCACTTTAACGTTCATTTAGAAACAAAACATGCACCAACAATCTTCTTTTACTTGTAATAAGAAGCACTTATCAACAAAAGAAGCTTCTACACTGCAAAAAATGCTTTTCTTTCTTAGAGTTTTTGTTTTGTTTCTTGTCCAAATATCCAAACATTCTTAAATCAAGCAGCATTTTCTAGACAAGTAAAAAATTATTGTCTTGTTTTCAGAAAAAATAAGTCAAAATTAAGTGAGTTTTTACAAAACAAGCAAAATAATCTAACAATGGGGTAAGCAAAATAATCTTATTTCAAACCGAAAACAAGATTATTTTGCTTACCCCACTGGCATATTATTTTGCGTGTTTTAAGGAAAAACTCACTTAATTTTGACTTCTTGATTTAAGAATTTTTAGATACTTAGACTGGAAACATGACAAAAAAATATAAGAAAAGCATTTTTGCAGTGTAGCGCTCCCTTCAGTATTCTGTCAAAATAAAAGTTTGATGGATTAACGTTTGAAAATAATGAAATTAAGACAGCCATAAATGTTAATATTGAAATTTAACAGTTGTAATGTAAAATAAAATAATTATTATATTTTTATTAAATACTCCATTTTTTATTTTGCAGTGAATTACAATGGTAAATTTTGTTTTTATTTAGTAATTTTTATATGTTTATTTATTATTAATAATAATATTATATTATTAACAACAATAATATATTAATAATAATAATATATTATTATTATATTTTTCTTAAATACTCAATTTTTTATTTTGCAGTGAATTACAATGGTATTTTTTCTTATTTTGTTTTTTCTTATTTCTTATTTTGTTTGTTTATTTAGTCATTTTTAGTGGCTTTTAATCTAAAAAGAATTTAGTTTGAGGTGCTTAGTAGGAATGTGAACACAAAACAAATGTGTTTGCTCACTTAACCTGTCAGTCAGATGGTCTTTTAATGTACAAGTGGACAGTTCTTGCCAGAATAAAAGGACCAGATTTTGGATCTGAAAAAAAAAAAAAAAACTAATTGTGATTTTTTTTTTCCTGATTAAAAAAATGTGATTGCAATTTAAAATGCATTTGAATTAAATATATATAAAATATTTTATTTCATGTATTTTAAATCTTCATCATGAAATCAAAATTTATGTTTTTTGTCTTTTAGCATGAATATGTTAGCCTTACTGTTATCTATAAGCTAGTTTGCTTCCGCCAATATGGGTCAGTGATTTTGATGACATCACGCTGCACTTCAGCTTCTCATCAGATTTTCTGTCCAATCAAATGCTCTCTAGAATCTAAAGCGTCCCGCCCCCTACATTATAAATAGACACTGAAGCTGCAGCTAAAATCAGTCACTTGTTCACACAATTATTATTTTCTACATGGTAAATGGTACAAAGTGCACTATATAGGGATAGGGAATGATTAAGACAGTGTAAATATGCTTTCCATTGACACAAATGAAGTCTGGTTTCACGTTAGTGTCACACAAACCGGTCCAGAGACACAAGAGCACAGAGCGGATCATACGCACAAGTCGGCGCAGACCATAAAACGAATCGGACCCATTTGAATTCTGCACAGAATGCTGTATTTTAAAGCGATATGGAGAAGATTAGGAGGAGAAATGGTTTGAGATTAGAAGGATACTGAGGCTTTACCAAGATCAACAGCTAGAAACGAAACGCTATTGGCTATTTTAAAAAAGGGGAGGAGCTGTTCGATATGTCCTGCCCTGTCTTCCCGTTTCAGTTGAAATTACGTCAATACACTGAATAACAATAAAGACACATCAGTGGGCCTTTAAAGAGCACATAAAAACAAACTGTGATTGGATGCTTTTCATTGAAGTCTTTTCATGTCTTAATGGGCAGTTTTTCGACAGAATTTGCTAATAGTCTAAAGTCTGTATGTGAGACTAGGTTCTTGCTTCTTGATTTTGAAATAGACCTGTTATTTCACATCAATGTTGTGCAAGCAATCGTTTTGTCATGTGTACAGGTCTTCTTGGAGGGGAAGTCCATGTAGATGTTTTACTGGTTGGGAATGACTAATGGCTGTGGTTTTGAGAATGAGGTCGTTAGATGAGTCTGAAGGGGGGAATGTTCTTCCTGGATGGAAGAAAAGGGGGAATATAGAGTGTGTTTAAAGCAAACGAACCACAGGGCCGTCAGTAATTAGGGCAGTTTTCTTGATGCGAGTTTGCGCCTGCACTGCACCATCCATCTTTCACTTCTCGCTCGCTCTTCCACAATCTTCCACTCATTAATCAGGATGCTGGGCTCCTGCAGGGGGATTCGGGAGGACTGTCTTCTGGCGAGCCGTTTGGGGGTCTGAAGACAGCAGTTAGACCCCCAATGCTGCAGAATAGATGTGACACGGCTTTGAATGCATAATTTAATATCTCCTCTTTGTTTCTGGTTAATGTTTTGGAAGATTGTAGACATGACATGAGTCTTTTTGTGAGTTAAGTATGGTCTCAGCTCAGATGGCACACCCACGGACCGCCCATGATCCGTTCACTCATGCGTAATGCACACAACTGGAAAGCGCTTGTAAAAACTGCTAGCTCAGATTGTCTGACAGTAAGCAACTTTCAGGAGGTCAGTGCACTAGTCACTTGCAGGGTTTACCAGGGTAGTGGCTTTTAATCTTCCAAAGATAGAGTTTTGAGTGAACATGAAAGTGCAGGTTTGTTGTAGGGCTGCACAATTTGGCCAAAATGTTATTATATTATATAAATAAAATATTATAAATAAATTATTATTATTATTATTATGAGTTGTTTAAATGAAGGAAGTGCCACTTCACTCTGAAACACACAGCACATATTTATTTAATTAAAATGCAGCCTTTGAGATTTGATAATCACTGTGAATTGTTGCAAAACAACTGAAAAAAGTGGAAAATAATGTGAACAGACTTTCCAAAATATTCAAAAACCAATTTTTTTTTTTTTTAATAAATGTAACTAATAATTGAAATTGTGTCTTTTATCATACTGCCGTTCTATAAAAGCAATAAGCTAGTCGGTTTCAGTAAATAAATAGTAATAATAACAGCTTCTAGTGGCTTACTCACTGTATTAAACTAAAGCTGATAAACAAACAAATGTTGGAGAAGGCTAATAATAGTCTTTGTCCACTGCGATCACAAGCTGCACAGTGTTCATTCTGTATTCAAAATGAACGTGTGTGTGCAGTATGTGAGGAACG
Organism: Ctenopharyngodon idella; assembly: GCF_019924925.1. Taxonomy (NCBI): domain Eukaryota; kingdom Metazoa; phylum Chordata; class Actinopteri; order Cypriniformes; family Xenocyprididae; genus Ctenopharyngodon; species Ctenopharyngodon idella. The sequence goes on from NC_067228.1 coordinate 2,870,194, forward strand.
TTTCGAATAATCATCTGTCCAGTGATTCTGCTAGCATTTAAAAGTGCTGTTTCAAGCACTATTACTGTAACCTTGAGCTAATGTTGTTGCCTGCCGGGAGAGCAGAGCCTGATAACATGCACCACATTCAAATGGCACCGTGTTATTTTTCATCCCCTTAAATACCAGACTATGATGCAGAGTGGTTTGTATTCATGGGTGGTTGTTGCACTTTCAAGGATGACAGTTCTGAATAAATCTGCGTTGACCTTCTGACTGCAACTCTGCTTTATTATTTGAATCTCTGGCCAGATGAATTCACAGAACTGTCAGTATAATCTAATTTCCCTCATCGCTGTGGGTCTTCCAGCTGTTTAAGTCAAGCATTTCAAAAGCACAATCCATCTGTGTATATGTGTGCGTGCTTTACATATTTAATTAGATTCACAATTAGGTTGTCTGGGGGAATCTCACAAAACCTATCAAAGAACAAGGTGCCTTTTTTGATCAAAAAAAAAAAAAATAAAAAAATCAAATCAAATTTTATATATTTATTTTTGATAAATAATATTTTTTAAATAAATGCATATATATATATATATATATATAAATTTGATTTTTTTATCAAAAAAGGATTGTTTTTTAATTTTATTTTTAATTATTAAAAAAATAATATAATTGCTTGTTATTAATGTCATATTAAAAAAAAATTTATAAAGTACTTGTATATGTCTGGTAGTAATTGTTGTACTGCCTTCACAGATTTAAATATTTAAATTAAAAATTGATTTTCTTTCCAGTAATTTTAATACAGTAATGGAATCTAATGAGAACCACTTTCAAGAATTACAAAAAATAAAAATAAAACTGATTAAAAGCATTACAGAAATGAGAATTTGTGGCAAAATGTGTTTATGTTATAATTAGGTCAAATAAATTATGTCTAAATAAATAAAGCTCCCAAAAATAGGTTCTTATTTATTTATTTATTTATTTATTTACTTTTGATTTTGGGCTATATTGTGACCTTAAATTATGAGGGATCTTATTTTAAATAAATAAATAAATAAATATTCTTTTGCTATTGCCAGTTCTATAATAATAGTATATGTACACTGTAAAAAAAAAAAAAAAAAAAAAATTGTTGGTTTAACTTGAAAAAGTAAGTTACCTGGTTGCCTTTAAATTGAGTTCATTGAAATTAAAAATGAAGGCGATTGGTTTAATCAACAGAAACTCAAAATATTATGTTATCTGAATGACATTAATTATTGAAGTTGATTTGACAAAAGAAAAAATGTGGTGATAAATCACAAAAATATATTTTTTTTTACAGTGTACTACTTACTCTTTACCTCACTGTGACTGGACTAAACTGTTTCTACAACTCCCAATATGCATCGTTAACGCAAATGTTTTCCAAGTTTCTTTATATCAAAAGATCAAGGGAAATGCAATTTCTATGATACATAAATTCCAAACAAATGATTATTGAATGAATTTGCAGTTGCTGAAATAAACAGTCTAAACCTTACATGTTCTGCAATTAGTTTAAGCTAATTTCATTATTTTCATATAAATACACAACATACAAAATAACTACCTCAAGAGTTTTTCATGAATGAGCAACGCCTCCGTCCTAACTAGTTTCGGCAGAGACTTTGTTTGTGAAACTGTATTTCTCTTTCAAGAGGGAAAATAAAGGTACAACCACAAAACAAGTCCTGACAGCTGTAGATTCTTCCTGCAGCTGAGATACAACAAGTACATCACAGGCCGCTTTTGTGTTCAGCTGCAGCTCTACAAAAACTAACAATAGGCATTTGTTTGCTCTACAAAACGCGAGTTTGAGAGAACGTATTAGTATAATCCATGTCTCGGAGTGTGTGTGTCTAAGGAAAAAAAAAAGAGGAGGGTCTTTCTGTTTCTTTCAATTCATTTGCACTAATGGTTTCCAAGCATCTCCACACAATCAGGCAGCTGCTGCGTGGTCGATGCATCAGCGAGGACGAGAAGAGATGCGCATTCCCAGTAGAGACCCGAAGAACATCAGACACTCAGCAATACAGCTGCTCCCCTGCATTAGCTCAAAGAAACACCACGCAGAAATGTGCTTAAAAGCACTTATCATCAATAACAACTACACTGAACGCTGTTCTGATGCAGTGTTGGGGAACAACAAATGTAGCGCTGACAATACAGGGCTCAGAATAACATTCAAGAGCAGTGGCACCGGTGTTACTAATATCTACAGAAGGTGGTGCCAGCACCTGATTTGATGGCGCTGGGCGGGGGTTTAATCATAAAGATAATTTAATAAGTGCAGTTACTAATAATATTACACTTTTATTTATCGGAAATGTGACAGTAAAGCACTGAGCTTGATTTGAGATGTAGATAAACTTTCATTGACAAAAACCTCATTTTTATAGGGAAAAATGTAAATATTCTACTCTTATTAAATGTACCATATTGAACTGACAGACAGATTCATTTGAAGAAAAGTTTTTGTTTTTCATGAGACTTTTTCTTACTTTTCTCCATATATTAGGGAGTGGAAATGGCTAATATGCCAATAAATGCTCCTCTGCCGCCATCTACTGGCTATACTGGTAATTTCATGTCTTTTTAAATAAAAGTTTGTTTGCCACAAAGTACGGAGCCCCGCACATGACATGCAGGAAAAAAAAAAATAGTAGACTAAATCGTGCGCACGATTTAGCAAATCGAGGGAACAAAAATAGTAAGTCGTACGCACGATTTAGCAAATCGAAGGAACGAAATAGTAAATTGTGCGCGCGATTTAGCAAAGCGAAGGAACGAAATAGTTAATCGTGTGCACGATTTAGCAAATCAAGGGAACGAAATAGTAAATCATGCACACAATTTAGCAAATCGAGGGAACGAAATAGTAAATCATGCACACAATTTAGCAAATCGAGGGAACGAAATAGTAAATCGTGCGTGTGATTTAGCAAAGCGAAGGAACGAAATAGTAAATCATGCGCACAATTTAGCAAATCAAGGGAACGAAATAGTAAATCATCCACACGATTTAGTAAATTGAGGGAACAACTTAGTAAATCGTGCGCATGATTTAGCTAGCAAATCAAGGGAACGAAATAGTAAATCATGCGCACAATTTAGCAAATCGAGGGAACGAAATAGTAAATCGACCACACGATTTAGTAAATTGAGGGAACGAAATAGTAAATCATGCGCACGATTTAGCAAATCGAGGGAACAAAATAGTAAATCATGCACACAATTTAGCAAATCGAGGGAACGAAATAGTAAATCATGCACACAATTTAGCAAATCGAGGGAACGAAATAGTAAATCATGCACACAATTTAGCAAATCGAGGGAACGAAATAGTAAATCGTGCGTGCGATTTAGCAAAGCGAAGGAACGAAATAGTAAATCATGCGCACAATTTAGCAAATCGAGGGAACGAAATAGTAAATCGTCCACACGATTTAGTAAATTGAGGGAACGAAATAGTAAATCATGCGCACGATTTAGCAAATCGAGGGAACAAAATAGTAAATCGTGCGCACGATTTACTTTTTTTTTTCCTGCATGTCATGTGTGGGGCTCCATAATGAAGTGTTCCTTCATCTTTAAACTTTTAGTTTTACAAATAATCACATTAAAGATAACATTATAATTGGATCATATTTAGAGATTTGTAGTGCTGGAAAAAGTGTGAAGCACTTTAAAAAGTCCTTGAAAGTGCTTGAATTTCATTTCCAAGTTTGCATGAACACTGAGATGAATAATGTAAAAACATTCGACTATTTCTACGATTTCTATGGTTACAGTTAGCGTTACTCACAGGGGAGCCTGACATAACTTGTTCATTCATGGCCCAATATTTCTCCTGGTTTCCACGTCAGCCATGTTTGATCTGATACCTGTAGTTTATAATAGAGAATACTTCGCACTAGATCTCGCTGCGATGTTATTAATTCTGCAGCGAATTCGACGCTTTTTCATTGGATCTCCCAGCGCTCTGTAGTAACAGTGTCGCGTGATCTAGATTGGTGCGCGAGAAGCTTCTGAGCTCACACTGCGTTCTGCTTATAGGTTGCGCTGTTTATTATTGTCCGAGCTGATAAACGGTCCGTGGTCACAAAATACGACCATTTGGTCGCAGTCTGGAGCCCTGCAAACTTAAATACCCATTTCAAAAGTGTGACAACTAGTTTCCAGTGACAAGCTTTTCCAACATTGTGGATGCATTCCAGACTAGTGAATCAGTTTGCTCAGAAAAAATGATTCACAGATTCAAATCCCTTTGCATTTTACATCTTCTTCATGAAGCTTGTGTTGAAACAGGTCTTATGCAGCAGTACATTGCTAAGACTTCATTCACAGCTGGTATTGAGAGCTCAAATGCGGCGAGATTTAAGCTCATTTCACGGATCTCTTGTGGCTTACAGCACAATGTCATGCTGTTAGGAAGACGCTCGGATCTCTGGCGTCTTCAGTTCAGCCGGTGTCAAAAAAAAAAAAAAAGCGGGGCAAAGACAAATGAAGAAGGAGGGAAACCCATCGGGTGAATCGCACAAACTGGTTCAAGTCCCAAAATGAAAAGAAAAAAAAGCTGAGTTTTGACATTTTCATGACAATTCAGCACATTTTCCCATCCAGACACACTAATTCCTATTATTCTCAATTGCAATTCTCTTCTCTTTTTCACAATAAAACACCCAGTTTTATCTTTATGGTCAGTGACAACAGTCTTGGTCACTGGATTGAATTTGAATCACGTCTTTGGCTTGTGAGGAGTTCACCCTGAAGGTCTGATCACCATGTGCCATATCTCACTGGACGAATCACTATACAAACAAACTTAAGTTCAAAAGGTCAAATGAACATTACAATATCTAATAGGATTTAAAGAGTGGAGGCATGTTAACACTTCTTCAAAAGGCAAACAGATCAAGGTGATCTGGCTCAATATGGTAACTCACTTCAACAACCTTTCCTCACAAACAAGCAAGCAACACATCACAATAAATCTTTCTAAGACTTAGAACTGTTCAGGTTACATAAACACGGCACTTTCTTTTTAAATATGGACATTTTAACCCTCATGAATCATTAAATCACAAAAGACTAAAATGTCTATTAAGTTAGAAATAAGATTATCTCGCTGTTTTTTTCCAAAATGATGCATTTTAAGAGTTACAGTTATCATTTTAGTGCACTAGAAGATAATACCAATATCAAGAACAAAATGACATCTAAAGTGGATAGTCATATTGTAGGTTTTTTCGTCTTAAGTCATCCATGAAGGCTGAAGCATCACATCCGGAACAACATCTGGAACATCAAACCTCTCCTACTATTATACTACTTTTCTGTAAAGCTGCTTTGAAACCATATTTATTGCAAAGACTTGTCTTGAGTGATAAAGGTTAATGTTGAATGTCCATAAAAAAAAAAAAACAGAACAGACCAAAGATCAACACTATAGCACTAAATAAAAACATTTTCTGACTGAAACCAAAGCTGAATAAGACGGTTTCACGTTTCTCTCCTCTAACTGCAGTTGACATCAAGGATGAGGATTGAAGAAATTAATCTTAATCATATTCAGGCTGTTTTATTATAAGCTCGATTTATTTAACAGACAATATCGTACTTAAAAATCCATCTGTCGTACAAAAAGATCATTGAAATGAACTAGTGAAGACAAATCGCTAGTTAAAAGGGAAACGGCGAACAGATATACACTTTCCCTCATAAAATATGTAGGTTTTAACATAAAAATTGGTTTTGAATGAGAAAAACCTCATTGACATGTAAACTACCCATTAACAAGATGATGCTAGTGTACACAAAGGAACTCGGAGCACTTGACGTGCCTGTCATACGACAACTAACTACTTTACGCAGGATTTTAAGATTGAAAAGCAGCGTTTTGAGTTAAATATCTTGACAGGATTCATACACTTCTAAAAATGTGATAACCGATCACTTTAACAACATATTATGATTAATAACGCACCTTTTGGTGAGTTTGTGACTTATCAATCTGCTTCAGTGCGCAAACAACAGCAACTATACACAAACCGACACGGGCGCGCGCAGCGTTACCGAAGGACGCGCGATCTCCGCCAGATTAATGAAATAATTCACTCACCTTTTGCTTTCAGTTTAACATAAATCATCCAGGACACAGATAATGTGGAAACAGGTAATTTCCGACCGGTTTCTTAGAGTCCGACAGCGATACGAGGAGCTGTATCACAAAAGTGCTGCCTGTGTGACTTGTGAGCGCGTGTGAATCTTCAACGGCAGTGAAGGTTCACGTTAGATTGCACTTGAAGGAAGCGGCGTGACGTCACCAAAAGCTCTTATTCTTTTTCATTTGTTTCATTTTCACTTACATGATACCGCTACGATCACAAAATCTTTCAGTTTAACAGGCTGCTGTGACTGGTTTACCTGAGTAAGCAGAATTTAATTGCGTCTCTCTATATTAGGATTGGCTATTTGATTCTTTTTTTTATAGATTTCAGAAAACCGACAATGGCAAAAAATAATCATTATGATCATCATCAGTTTGTAAACCCTTGATTCGTTTATTCCTTAGCATTTAATAGACTTACAACAACATTTAATAATAATAATAATAATAGGCTAATTCGCCAATTACAGTTAACCGATCATTAAACACTTCTTTGTCATGCATGTTTTTGGAGAATTTTTAAAGATTATTTATTTATTTATTTTTGTTTTTTTGGAGCTTGATAAACGTGTCACAAAGAAATGTATACGAAAAATATATATTTTTAAAAAAATAATAATAAGACCATACATATGAGAGTGAGTAAATAATAGCAGAATTTTCATTTTCTGTGAATTATTCCATAAATTAAATGAATTTATCAGACTGCTAATGCATTTAAATGGAGAGGACATGTTCTTTATTTAAGTTTAGTCCACTTCAGCTTCAACTTATACCAATTTTGTTTGCTTGTCTAAAGCAGAGAGATTTCAGTTTGAGAAAAAAAAATTGCAACAGGCTTAAGTTCACGTATTTTAGAGGGGGGTGGAGGAATGAAAAGAAAAAAAATCCGGGTGAATCCCATGATGGACGTGACATATCATGAAGTAATGAAAAGCAGTGAAAACACCTGACTTAAACCAGCCTGACCAGCTGACAAGTGCCCAAAAACACCTCTAAAACCAGTTTGGCCAGGCTGGGAGACCAGCTAATCATCTGGTTTAAAGCTGATTTTCAATAAAGAATTGCCATTGCTTGCAATCTAAAAAATCTTTACACTTATTTTTTCTACTCAAGTCCTGGGTTGAGCCTTTCGGGTCATTTTTGGGGTTATTTTTTCAGTGTTTGGGTAGTTTTTGTGTTACCCAGATCCTGGGTCAGACGTAACAACCCAGTGTTTGGGTAGTTTTTGTGTTACCCAGATCCTGGGTCAGACGTAACAACCCAGTGTTTGGGTCGTTTTTGTATTACCCAGCTCCTGAGTCAGACGTAACAACCCAGTGTTTGGGTAGTTTTTGTGTTACTCAGATCCTGGGTCAGACGTAACAACCCAGTGTTTGGGTAGTTTTTGTGTTACTCAGATCCTGGGTCAGACGTAACAACACAGTGTTTGGGTAGTTTTTGTGTTACTCAGATCCTGGGTCAGACGTAACAACCCAGTGTTTGGGTAGTTTTTGTGTTACTCAGATCCTGGGTCAGACGTAACAACCCAGTGTTTGGGTAGTTTTTGTGTTACTCAGATCCTGGGTCAGACGTAACAACCCAGTGTTTGGGTAGTTTTTGTGTTACTCAGATCCTGGGTCAGACGTAACAACCCAGTGTTTGGGTAGTTTTTGTGTTACTCAGATCCCTGGGTCAGACGTAACAACCCAGTGTTTGGGTAGTTTTTGTGTTACTCAGATCCTGGGTCAGACGTAACAACCCAGTGTTTGGGTAGTTTTTGTGTTACCCAGATCCTGGGTCAGACGTAACAACCCAGTGTTTGGGTAGTTTTTGTGTTACTCAGATCCTGGGTCAGACTAACAACCCAGTGTTTGGGTAGTTTTTGTGTTACTCAGATCCTGGGTCAGACTAACAACCCAGTGTTTGGGTAGTTTTTGTGTTACCCAGATCCTGGGTCAGACTAACAACCCAGTGTTTGGGTAGTTTTTGTGTTACCCAGATCCTGAGTCAGACGTAACAACCCAGTGTTTGGGTAGTTTTTGTGTTACTCAGATCCTGGGTCAGACGTAACAACCCAGTGTTTGGGTAGTTTTTGTGTTACCCAGATCCTGGGTCAGACGTAACAACCCAGTGTTTGGGTAGTTTTTGTGTTACCCAGATCCTGGGTCAGACGTAACAACCCAGTGTTTGGGTAGTTTTTGTGTTACCCAGATCCTGGGTCAGACGTAACAACCCAGTGTTTGGGTAGTTTTTGTGTTACCCAGATCCTGGGTCAGACGTAACAACCCAGTGTTTGGGTAGTTTTTGTGTTACCCAGATCCTGGGTCAGACGTAACAACCCAGTGTTTGGGTAGTTTTTGTGTTACTCAGATCCTGGGTCAGACGTAACAACCCCAGTGTTTGGGTAGTTTTTGTGTTACTCAGATCCTGGGTCAGACGTAACAACCCAGTGTTTGGGTAGTTTTTGTGTTACTCAGATCCTGGGTCAGACGTAACAACCCAGTGTTTGGGTAGTTTTTGTGTTACTCAGATCCTGGGTCAGACGTAACAACCCAGTGTTTGGGTAGTTTTTGTGTTACTCAGATCCTGGGTCAGACGTAACAACCCAGTGTTTGGGTAGTTTTTGTGTTACCCAGATCCTGGGTCAGACGTAACAACCCAGTGTTTGGGTAGTTTTGTGTTACTCAGATCCTGGGTCAGACGTAACAACCCAGTGTTTGGGTAGTTTTTGTGTTACTCAGATCCTGGGTCAGACGTAACAACACAGTGTTTGGGTAGTTTTTGTGTTACTCAGATCCTGGGTCAGACGTAACAACCCAGTGTTTAGGTAGTTTTTGTGTTACTCAGATCCTGGGTCAGACGTAACAACCCAGTGTTTGGGTAGTTTTTGTGTTACCCAGATCCTGGGTCAGACGTAACAACCCAGTGTTTGGGTAGTTTTGTGTTACTCAGATCCTGGGTCAGACGTAACAACCCAGTGTTTGGGTAGTTTTTGTGTTACTCAGATCCTGGGTCAGACGTAACAACCCAGTGTTTGGGTAGTTTTTGTGTTACTCAGATCCTGGGTCAGACGTAACAACCCAGTGTTTGGGTAGTTTTTGTGTTACTCAGATCCTGGGTCAGACGTAACAACCCAGGGGTTGAGTTATTTATCGCGACCTCTTCAGGAGAGAGCAGTGCAGCTCTGTCAAATTGGTGCATGTCTTCAGTAAAATACAGGTTTGTGTATGTTTTATTTTATCTAAAAATTCGTTATTGTTCTGTATATCATTTAATTTTACACAAAGCAACAAACAGAGGCGTGATGTGAGTCACCTAAATGAGTGTCACGTCGGTCTTTTCACGTGATGGAAACATCTGATGCCTTGCATAAAATTTTATGATTTTATTCAAAAAGATACAGAATATAAACACTTAGGATGTTAAAATATATTCTCAGAATTGTACACTGATTATTAATGGACAGGTTATGGAGTCAGTCACAGCATTTTTTGGCTACAAGTGAAACACAGGCGGCGGTCTGAAGTTATCAGTTCCCCCGCCGAACACGAGTCATCTCCGGCACGAGATCCAGCGCCGTTACGGTGGAAACAGGACAGCAGAGACTGGTCGATTACACTTGAATTACTTCTAATGTTTAATTTTTACTTCTAATATTTGTTGAACAAGCTTAAATGTAGGCAAAATGGGTTGTTTTTATCCCAGTGTTTTTTAGAGTTTATATATATTTAGGCTGTTTTTTTTTTTTACCAGAACATATTATGTGTAATATTGGTCGATATATATTTTTATGAGAAGGTGAAAATTATCAAGTTAACTGTTAAAATATTGATACAGTGTTTTTTCCACAAGGCCTGTGATTTCACACCTCGCTCCTGTTAACAGTAAGAGACCAATTTACTGACAAAGTCACTCCTGAATTAAAGATGTGAAGAAAAAATCCTCATTCAGCTTGCAGAATTTAAAGCAGGTTTCCAGCGAGCTCATTGATTTTGCCTTCGTATTCTTTTCACCGAGGCTGTTGGTTTGCGCTCAGCTTTTGGAGTGGCGTCGGGGACGGCAGCGAGATGCTGTGATTTTAATTGTATTGGGGAATCTTGATTGGGAAAGCAGAGGGGGAAGCGAGAGCTCAAAGCAAATTCATTACCGCAGAGGCCGTACATACCGAGCTTTTCTGCATGCAGTGAAAATGTCAGCCTCACCTCGGTCATTTGTAAAGTAATAAGCAGAAGCACAATGACGGCAAGGCGCAGCAGCGCAACGGGGGGAAGGGCAAATCTGCCTGTCGCCTTAAAAAGGATTTTTAAAAGAGTCTTGATTAGAAAGTATAATGAGACTGAGAGGAACGCTGCACACTATCTCTCCAGAGGCTGATGAAAAACAAATTAATGTAGCTATTTTGTTTTAATTCCTATTTTTCCACATTAGTCCGCAGCGCGTCCTGAGTAGTTGTCATCGTCGCCCACCAGAGCCCATGCAGCCAGAGTTATTGATTTTCTGTAGACACATCAAGGGAATGCAGAGAGTAATCTTCTGCCTTTTTTTTTCCAGCAAAAACAATAACCATCCAGCACAAAAAGAAGGAAGAGGACAAAAGGAAAGGTTGAGGAAAAACAAATGAATCATTCTTCTTCCAAACCTGTAAATTTGTGTCATTTGATCAAATGGGCTGGAGTGTTTTATAGTAACACAAACCAACTAACACCACAAAACATCACACATTTCATCAAATCCATTGAGAATATTAGTAATGTTTGAGCTGCTGTTTTCACCAAAATGATGTCACTTCCTAGACCTCGAGGATGATGATATTTGTTTATACAAGTTAAGATGACACAAATATAACCTATAATATTCCCATGCAAGAAAACAGGTTTTGTTTGAATCATTTGGATTGGAGAAAGAAAAAAAGAAAGATCTGGAGATGGGTCAATGACGTGACAGGTCATTTTTTGTCCAAAGGCCTTAATAATAATAAAAAACAAAGATATGACATCTAAAGTATGTAAGTCAGTACAACTAGATCTCTTTTATTGAATCCCAAAGGTTTTAATTATATTTTGCTACATATAAATGTATTTTAAAGATTTTGAAGTCTCAAACGGTCATTCGGTTTAACCCAGCAATTTCATTTGTGATTAAAACATCTTAAAATGTAAATATTTTTTATTCTGGCAGGATTTTATAACATCATATATCAACATAGTGCAAAATGGAATTAAATTAAGTGTATAAGTCATTGCTTTTGTTATGAGAAAGAATGTCCGGAAAAATGAATTTCATTGATGTCATTCGGAGCAACCAATATAAAGGGACCATTTTGGATCAAGTCATGTGTTCAATATCATGTGATCATTCAGACACCTGCAAAGGACCACATGGTCGTGAAGCAAAGTAACTAACTGTCTTTTATCAGTGTTGATTGATTATAAAACCACATAATCTCATTGTTAACACTTAATAAATCTTCAAAATTAATTATATCTCCATTATGTTTTTTTTTTTTTTACACTTTTAAAAACCTTATTCGTCAATGACCCACATACAGTAGAAATGACCCATATACTCTTCTTAAACACAGTTTTTTACACAATTTTGCACTAAAAAAAATCTAAATTAAGAAACCCACAATCTTGCCATTTGTTTGCTATTGCACTATTAACCTGCATTAAATTAAAGACAGAGTAACTGTGGCTTTGTCTCTCTGGTAAATGTTCTCTTAAATAGAGTAATTGCTCTATTATTGCAGATGAATCTGACAGTGGCAGGAATTAATTACTGTCAGATTGTACGGTGCGTATCATTTAGATGGGTGACTATTCAGCTGCTTGCTGACATGGATAATGTATTCAAATATTCAAACGATTCATCTCTCAATGGTGGTTTTGTGTTTGTATTTATAAATTAAAAATACCCTTTTATTTCACTGCACAATTTACATATGCATATTAATAATTCATGCATTCGAAAACGAATGAAAGCAAGCACATTTTGATTGGGCATCAAAGCAGGATGAGCATTAAAAGAGCATTTGAGTTCGGTTTTTTATTATCTGATGGAGAAAATCATTACTCATTTATATTACTGGAAACATTGTGTGTCTTTGTGGCCAGAGATACTGATACTGACAGAAAAGAGATGTTGAGTTCTGTGATCTCTAATGACTGTGCTAATTTGTGAGAAAATGTACAGTCAGCTGGCCATTATCTCAAACTAAACCCAAACATGTTGGTCAGGACCCCAATGCACTAACCAACTACTTAAATATATCAACATGGGTTGAAAGCAGTACAAGACGAGAAACTAGAAATGAAAACATGTTGGATTCACTTGGCTGCTTATATATATATATATATATATATATATATATGATGACAAATAAAAATTGCTAAAACATGCCCTTACTTCTTCAAAACTAACCAAAATCACGAATTGAATGTAAAAATAATGACCCCTGGTGGATTATATTTAAAGGGACTATATGTAGAATTCAGAAACCCTTGTTATTAGCGACACCAGTGGCCGTTAAGTGAACTGCAGCCATCATCTTATTGCTCGTGCACAAGTAACGTACAAGAGACTGACCGTAATAGAAGGTTCGTTCTTTGCTAAGAAGTAAAAAGAAGTTGGAAATACCTTAGCAGCGATATACGGCTAACACAGGAAAGTGTTACGGCGAACATCCAGACGCCGTCCACGCTACCTAGAGCGATGTTTAGATGAATATGTTCTGCGTGCTTTCAACAAAATAAACAAACAACAAATACGACAGCAGTTAAGAAAGTATTTGATCATAGCGATGTGGATATGTTTGCACCAGCTCCGCGATTCACCGGCGTCATGTCGACAGAGATGAGGTAATTAAAACTACACTGTTATGAAAGTTTGATTATGAAGTATGTTTGAGACTATCTGGCTATGTGAGACTATAGTTTGAATTAATCCCTTTTTTTGTATGACACATTGACATTACAGTACAGAATAGCTCTTTTGGCATTGCATAATCATTCATTTCATGTGTCATTGAACGGTTCTCGGGACCGCGCGTAACCGTCACATCCTTTGAATTTTCCCGGCAAAAACGTCCCGAGTCCTTCACATAAAAATAAGTCTACAGGCATTCATAGACAACCTAGGAAGTCGGAGAAGGTCTCGTTTTTAAAGTTTCGTTACAAGCTGTTCAAACATTTGCAGTATAAAGCGATTAATACATGAAAATTCTCACATATAGCCCCTTTAACCATGATGCATGCATTGATATTTCTAAATGAATCATCCAGGACAGAATCCATTTTAGGGATTTTATTTCAAATCAACCAGTGTTGATTTCATTTTGATTATGTGTTGTCTTGAAAAGCCAACACACACAAACAGAAAACTGAATGTTGTTGAGACCAAACGACTTGTTAAATCTTCCAAATCAAGAGAACAATCTGGCCATTGCAAGAATCAAGTGTTATCATATGACCCTGGAAAATCCCCTGCTTTTTGTCAGGCAACATTAAGGAACGTTCCATTAAGGAAACACATATCATCCAGCGAACAGCGAGAGCAGTGTTGATTTGACAAGATGAATGAGTGCAGGATCACAGGACTTGTATTACCCAGCAGCCTCTTGGTTCCTTCCAGTGGGCGGCCGTCTTAATGGTCCTGCTTGTTTTGGCTCTGTTAATTGGGGCATGCTCACAGATGAAGGCCATGCCGGAGACGGCAGAGCACGAGAACAGAACAAAAGGAAAGAGAAGCACTATTGTTAAGAAATAATAATGAGTTTAGCTCGACCAAAAGAAACAGATGTGAACGGAAAACTAACTTTGAATGATATTTTTGATGTTTCAACATTCTGATTAGCTCTGTGTTTGTCTCTCTAAAGCCTCAGAAGTGCTTTAGAGGCCTTAAGCCACAAATGTGGCTAAAAATTCTACATTTTGTGAGGCATACATGTGCCCTTTTAAGCTATCTATTAGCTCTACGGAGCACTGCAGTGATGATGTATTTTTGTAGGCCAACCCAGTTCCCTCGACAAAAACCCAACAGGATTTTTCCATTAGCTTTTGGATTATAGCTCTGTGACCAACAAAAGTTTGTGATTCTTACACGTTTTGTTCATAATGACAATCTTCCCAAATGAACACAACTTTTATGAAGCCTAAATACGATCACCAGAAGTAAAAAGCTAAACATAGGCTATAAATGAACTACACCATGGTCGCATGGCTTCAAAGTCACAACAATTAAGCTTCCGGCAACTCTATCGGTTTTTATTTAAAAACATTTTCATTGAAAGTTTGAGTTAGAATAGTTTGCAAGAGCGTGACTACAAACACAATGAGGCCGTGAAAGTGGATGACGAGTTTACCTGTTCAGCATGATGATGTTTAATGTGCCTGACAATATTTGTAGTCCTAATTACTCTTTTTTTCAAGACAAGTAAAATCACAAAGGGAGTATTACTGATGTATTTTATGTTGTGGAATAAAACGACTTACAACACCCTACCATCATGCAGGTGACTTCTGCATAGTAAGCTCCACTCTTTTTCTTTGGAAAATATAAAATCAAATCATCTAGTTCTAGGTTAATCATGCAAATCTGTCATGCAGTTTTGTATGCAAACACCATATTGTCTTAACAAAGGACGTGAGAAAACGGCACATGTCTGGTGGTGTGCACACAGCATCTGGCATGCACATTTCCATGCCAACTGTCAGTTTGTGTCTTGTCATATTAACGCCGAACGTTGTCCCTTTTAATTAGCTGTGTCAGGTCAGCGCTAACCTTTTCCTCCTTCGTGCATCAGCATGAGAAACGAGAGACGTGCGAATGAGATGCCTTTGGTGTTATTTGATCAAAAACAGGCCATTACAGCCATAATCACAATGGTGGCAGGCTTCTCCGTAATGTATGCTCCTCAGAAACCATCCATCTCCTGGACAACAGACGGCTGGAAAAAAGTAAAGAGGGAGACGGAAGACAAAAGCCAAGGTCTGTTTGAAAAATCAAGCACCGCGTGACACCGTGTAATTAAAGTGGAAGCGGGTGGCATCATTTTAAAGGACTCTGGCTTTTCCTGCATTTGTACCAAATTAATCACGGAAATCATCCAATTTGAAAATGCAATGCAGGAGGCACATAATTCATTCATTTCCAATGCTATAATATTTTTTAAGCAGCAGGAGGGATTATTTTTTATAGAGTCAAATTAATTAAACAGTGGAAGGGTCACAATAAGCACAAAATCATCACAAATAAACAGTAATTTACTTATGATAGAAACCTTAGTGAATCTAACCAAAACCATTTCACCCTTAAATCAAAAAAATAATAATAATAATAATAAAGAAATTATATTTTGCATAAATAACATGAAACCTATTTTCGGGTCAGTTCATTTTTTGCATTTTTTTTCATGACATTTAAGTTTGTTTGTTTTTTGTAATTTCCATTAGATCCTCTTTAATACATTAATTTTGTATTACAAAAATATTTAAATAAGTATAAATTTGTGCTGTCAAATTAATTGTATATATATATATATATATATATTAAGGCTGTGCATTTAACGTGATAATTAGGTTAATTAATTACGGTGAAAAATAATGCTTTAAAATTATTAACGCATTTAACGCAGTTGCCCCGCCCCAGACCTACTTTTTATATATATATATATATATATATATATTCAAACTTTTTTTGTTAGATGTGATTAATTGCGATTAATTGATTTGACAGCACTAGTATAAATGAAAGGCAGTACATAAAACAATACTATGATGTAGAAATAACTTGAATTATGAATAATATATCATATTTTTTTTCACATTACAGTAATGAGAATTAGATTGTTTTGCATTATAGTAATGAGAATTTGTGGGGGGGAAATGTGCTTTATTGTTATGAAAATAATTAATGGCTGACTGATAAGGGTTTTTTAATACTTTAATGCCAATACAGAGAGACTGGCTGATGCCCGTTTGCTGTAATACAATTTAATGATGACAAACGAGACACACAAAATTGCTGAAACATGTTTACTTATTTATATACTTATTTATTCAAAACACAACAAAAACATGAATGGAAGGTCTTAAAAATCTTTTAAAAAAATCCTTTAAGCAAAATCAAATTTCTTTCTTTTGATCTTGGGGTGAAATATGATTCAGTTTTGTGACACTTACCCTTGTAAGAATACTGCTGCCCAGTTGAAATCTGAAAGAAGAAGAAGAAGAAGAAGAAAAGAAAACGTACGAGTCACTCAAGGGAAACACTTGGGTTTGTCTATTGTTTCATTATTATTATTAGGCCGCGTCTCTTTCTCTCAGACACACAGATGCAGGATCCTCCCCTCTGTACTGCCCCTCTCCCTGAGAGCAGCTATTGTGTCCCCCTCTAATAAATTAGGCTTTGTTGACCTGGCTTTTGTCATGTCCTAAGAGGTCCAGACAGCAAGCTGAACCCTGGGAAAGTGTGAGAAACCAGTACAAATCACCAAACCTTCCTCAGCTGCCTGGAGTCTGACAGCATTTCTGCCCTTCACACCCACAACACCCTAGCAACCGCATAGAAACACACCAGTGACCACTCTTAACACCTTCGCACCTAGCAACTACACAGCAACACACTAACAACCATTCAGAACACCTTAGAAACCACATACAGTAGCAACGCCCTGGCAACCACCCAGAACACCCTGGCAACTGCATAGAAACACACCAGTGACCACTTTTAACACCTTCGCACCTAGCGACTACACAGAAACACACTAACAACCATTCAGAACACATTAGCAATTACATGACAACACCCTGGAAACCACATGACAACACACTAACAACCACAAAGAACACTTTAGAAACCACATACAGTAGTAACACCCTGGCAACGATACAGAACACCCTAGCAACTGCATAAAAACACATAAGTGACCACTTGTAACACCTTCACCCCTGGCGACTACACAGCAACACACTAACAACCATTCAGAACACATTAGCTATTACATGACAATGCCATGGCAACCACATAGCAACACACTAACAACCACAAAGAACATCTAGAAACCACACACAGCAGCAATGACCTGGCAACCACCCAGAACACCCTAGCAACTGCATAGAAACACAACAGTGACCACTCGTAACACCTTCACCCCTAGCGACTACACAGCAACACACTAACAACCATTCAGAACACATTAGCTATTACATGACAACGCCATGGCAACCACATAGCAACACACTAACAACCACAAAGAACATCTAGAAACCACACACAGCAGCAATGACCTGGCAACCACCCAGAACACCCTAGCAACTGCATAGAAACACAACAGTGACCACTCGTAACACCTTCACCCCTAGCGACTACACAGCAACACACTAACAACCATTCAGAACACATTAGCAATCACATGACAACGCCCTGGCAACCACATAGCAACACACTAACAACCACAAAGAACATCTAGAAACCACACACAGCAGCAATGACCTGGCAACCACCCAGAACACCCTAGCAACTGCATAGAAACACAACAGTGACCACTCGTAACACCTTCACCCCTAGCGACTACACAGCAACACACTAACAACCATTCAGAACACATTAGCTATTACATGACAACGCCATGGCAACCACATAGCAACACACTAACAACCACAAAGAACATCTAGAAACCACACACAGCAGCAATGACCTGGCAACCACCCAGAACACCCTAGCAACTGCATAGAAACACAACAGTGACCACTCGTAACACCTTCACCCCTAGCGACTACACAGCAACACACTAACAACCATTCAGAACACATTAGCAATCACATGACAACGCCCTGGCAACCACATAGCAACACACTAACAACCACAAAGAACATCTAGAAACCACACACAGCAGCAATGACCTGGCAACCACCCAGAACACCCTAGCAACTGCATAGAAACACAACAGTGACCACTCGTAACACCTTCACCCCTAGCGACTACACAGCAACACACTAACAACCATTCAGAACACATTAGCAATCACATGACAACGCCCTGGCAACCACATAGCAACACACTAACAACCACAAAGAACACCTTAGAAACCACACACAGTAGCAACGACCTGGCAACCACCCAGAACACCCTAGCAACTACATAGAAACACAACAGTGACCACTCGTAACACCTTCACCCCTAGCGACTACACAGCAACACACTAACAACCATTCAGAACACCTTAGCAATCACATGACAACGCCCTGGCAACCACATAGCAACACACTAACAACCACAAAGAACACCTTAGAAACCACATACAGTAGCAATGCCCTAGCATCCTCCCTGAACACCCTAGCAATCACATGGCAACTACACTTTAGAAACCATGTGACAACTACCCATAACACCCTGGCAACCACTTACCAACATACAACTATTCCGGAAATCTTAACAACCACATAACAAAGGCCTGGCAATCACATAGCAACACATCAGAAACCACAAAGAACACCTTAGAAACCACATACAGTAGCAATGCCCTGGTAACTACCCAGAAGACCTGGCAATCACATAGCAACACAGAACTATTCAGGACACCTTAACAACCACATAACAAAGGCCTGGCAATCACATAGCAACACACTAACAACCACAAAGAACACATTGGAAACCACATAGCAACACCCTGACAACCACCCAGAAAACCCTATTTTCCACATAGCAAGACACCAACAAGCACCACACCCTAACAACACACCAACAACCACAAAGAACACCTTAGACACCACATAGCAACACCCTGGCAACCACTTAGAATACCATAGCAACACAATAACACGCATTTAGAACACCCTACTTGGAAACCACATGGCATCCTGGCAACCACCCAGAATAACAACATCTTAGAATACCTTAGCAACCACCTAGAACACCCTAGCAACACACTAAAAAACACTCAGAACACCTTAGCTACCACATAGCAACACCCTGACAACCACCCAGAATGCTCCAGCATTATGATACTGAGTTTCAGACATGCAAACACCAGGTCTAGTGTTTTCTATAATGTTCAAAACGGTTTCACAAGACTGGAGACATGCAGGAAGCACAAACTGAACTGCGTGTGTGTGTGTGTGTGTGTGTGTGTGTGTGTCTGTAGTTGGACTTTGCTCTGACAGTTACTTGCAAAATGATTCACAATGACTAAACCACACAAGATAAGAACTGTATTTCCCATCAGCTCAAAGGCACTGTCCTTTTCATCAGTTCACAATAGATTCATAATAAAACAGCAGGACAGGCCTTCTTCTTGAGAAACAATCTGTTAAATCTTAAATCTGTTGGCATACAGTATGTGTTCTTAACCGGATGTGTTTGATGCTGTTGTGTGTATTGATATTTTGATAAACTTTGGTCAACTTGTGTTGTTTTTAAATGTTCTATAGAAATGTTGTTGTTGTTGACTTATTTGTAGTCTGAACAGCAAAACTTGGATTTTTACAAAAAAGTTTCAGACACATCATAAGTAAGAATGTGTAAACATACAGCAATGTCTTTATTGCTTACATTGTCTGATGCTTGAGTTCTGCATCTCAGTTGTCTGAACAAATTGATCTGATTTCATTACTCACAGAACAACAGTGACAAGAGTCTGTCCTAAAGATTGGATTGGAGATTTGTGTGCAGTTTGAAGCCTCATGATAGTCATTAATGTTTCATTTATTCACGACAAGTGCAATAAAACTCAGACTTTGTGTCTTTCTAAGCGTCTTAGTTCCTTGCTCAATCTTGCATCTTGCTGAGGTTTGGTGTTGTTGACGTGACTGCAAGTCATTACTAATTCACCCAACATAAACTTAAAACCCTAGAAATATGTGCAAGGTGAGTGCTTTCAGTTCCTGCCAAGAACAGAGCGTTTTATCTGTGGCAATCTGTGCAAAGAGGCATATCGCTGACTCCTTCTGAACTCTCTTTCCCTGTGCTGAGAACTGTGAAAAAACTGACCAAGACACAATGACACTTCGATATCCTGACCCAGACTGGACACACAGATGAGAAATACATTCATATTATGAATCTAGAAATGCATTAAAACAAGAGAAGTGAACAGGAAGAAACTGATTGTGTATTCAGTGAAATTGTGTCACAGGTCTTTTCTGATCAGTTTGAGGATATGCAATACTCAGTTGCAACTAATCATGCATAGTTAATATGTTAAAGAAGGAGAAAATATATCCTACTCATATCTTTTCTTGTTGATGTCAAAGGTTGTGTGTCAAACCCTACAACATTTTTGCACAAAATTCATCTGTCACTTGATTTCTCTGGCCTGGCACGGTCTGTCTAAATGTATCATTTCACAAGTAACAGCGTCCTCTAGTGGTCATCAGTGACAACCTTCAATGTCAGATGAGGACAGTGCACCAAAAAGATTGTAGTTTGCATGAATCTTAATAAATCCACATTTATAGCTGCAGAACAGTTACCAGTGCTGATGGAAAGTTGGATTAATTATTGCTAGCATTACTATTAAATCAATAATTTTGTTTATAAATGAATTAAAACAAGCCTAAAGACTCTTACAAGCCATATTATATGAGGATCTGTCATTTTCTCCAGTGAAACCACTTTGGAAATGTCAATAGAAAGCAGTAAAATGATTTATAATTCTAATTTATAATAATAATAATAAAAAAAAAAACACTAAAATGAACAATATATTAAAATAAACATGTCCCCCCTATTTAAGAAAGCTTTAGGTTTAGCTTTTAGTTTTGAGAAGGGTTATTGTGTTTTAAAACAATTCTTGTTTTTAAACTGCTGTAACTGTGCCATATAATGAAAGTTCACCAGAAATGGAGAATGCATGTTATTTCTGTAGCTAAAGTTATTAATATCAAGTTATTGTGGCTTTTTGCTTTTTCTGTAATATGATCAAAACAACTAACAGCACAAAACATCTCAGAATTCATCAAATCCATTGATGATACTTATTGATGTTGGTGTTTATGTTGTTTTCCCACCAATACAGTGATGACTAACAGGATGGAAAGTGACATTGAGGACACAGGAAAAACCTTGATTATCAGCCTCGAATTGTGTGCTGAATTACTGCACAGGTTTAAACACAAATTTAACTTGCAGTACACAAAATCCTTATGCAGTAGCAGTTATAACATGAACAAACATGTGCAGACGAAGCAGCTGGAGATACAGAGAGAAACTGACACTTTCAGGGTAGAATAATGACAGTGATCTATAAAAACCCCAGAGGGTAATTCATCTGCCCTCAATTAGCTGTCCCACTTCATCCTGATCTCTCTCTCATTACACATCCAGCACACAGATTCATCTGCAGCTCATCTGGACACAGGAGTCTGTTTATTTGAGAGTGTAGGAGCTTCTTTATTCAGAAACTGCCTGCTAATTCTGCAAGTCTGCACTCTAAAAAATGCTGGGTTTAAAACAACCCAAGTTGGGTTGAAAATGGACAAACCCAGCGGTTGGGTTAAATGTTTGCCCAACGTGCTGGGCAGTTTTATTTATCTCAACTGTTGTTTAAATTTATTATATGGCTGGCTGGTCTGATAAAAACCAGAGACATAAATTACTAGAGGCAACAATAATAATCAAAAGGTGAACATTTATTACACTCTAAAAAATGCTGAGTTGTTTCAACCTAAATTTGGGTCCAATATCGACAAAGAAACCCAACCGTTGGGTTAAAGGGGTCCTTGATTATGATTTCACTTTTTTAACTTTAGTTAGTGTGCAATGTTGCTGTTTGAGCATAAACAACATCTGCAAAGTTACAACACTCAAAGTTCAATGCAAAGGGAGATATTTTCTTTTACAGAAATCGCTTTTTAAGGACTACAACAAACGGCTGGTAGGGACTACAACGAGCTTCTTCCCGGGTTGGTGACATCACTAACCCTAAAATTTACATAAACCCCGCCCCTGAGAACACACAACAAAGGGGGTGAGGCCATATTGGGCTGCTTTAGAGAAGAGGAAGAGTTGTTGTAGTAGAGTGTTGTTGACATGCCGTCATTTTATGCCGGACTGCTTCACAAACGAGGGTCAATTCAACGCTGGATTTGCACAAAAGATTAACATGACGGCACATGCTAGTCGATGAGTTGAATCAACTCCACAGCAACTACATAAATTTATCCACTAACCATTCAGAAACGTCCAGTTTCATTCTAAAAGTTGTAACTTCTTCCTGAGTCTCTCCATCAGTGTCGACTCCGGTTTGAACAATGTAAGGCTGAACACCGTTACTGACAATCCTCATTTTGGCTGCGTGAGATTCTCCAGCTTTGTTGTTGTTGAGCAACCGAAGCGTGAGCTGTTAAAGCTCCACCCTCTTCTGGAAAGGGGGCCGGGAGCAGCAGCTCATTTGCATTTAAAGGGAGACACACAAAAACGGTGTGTTTTTGCTCACACCCAAATAGGGGTACATGTAAACAAAAAAGGTAAAATGTGAGACTACATACGTTTTCCTCTTTGTATAGTAATAATTTAATAGAAATACAATGTAATACCTTAATTTCATTCAGGAATTTCCCTCAGGAAGTTTTCTCTCAGAACAGAAAACAAAATGGCCGTTAAGTTCCAGTTTTAACCGGTTTGACACAGACAACCCAGCGCTGGGTAGGTGTGTGAGGGCACCCCAAATTACCCAACACCTGGGTAAAAATATTAAAAATAACCCAATAAAATTACCCAGCAGGCTGAACCCAGCATTTGGGTAAAAATAAATAAATAAATAACCCAGCATTTTCAGAGTGACCCAGCAAATGGTTAAAATATTAAAAAATAACCCAATAAAATTACTCAGCAGGCTGAACCCAGTATTTTTTAGAGTAATAAGCAATTTAATAAACATTTGTTTCATTATTATTCATTTAACATACTAATAAATGTTAATTTCCATCATAATTTGGATTAATTTTAAGCGAGCAATACAGTAATTTTTAAACAATAGTTTAGTTAAATAAAACTACCCAGCAGGCTGGGCAAACATTTAACCCAACCGGGTTTGTCCATTTTCAACCCAACTTGGGTTGTTTTTAACCCAGCATTTTTTAGAGTGTATTTTCAGAGGTTTCAATGAGCAGCCGTGTGCTTGAAGTTAGCCTGCAGCATTAAATCTAAGCTCATCCGTGTATTCTAGGTTTTAGATCAGACAGTAAAAACAAAAAACAAAATGAAATGTTTGACAAATCTTTATTGGCTTTAAAAGACCAACAGCTGATTAGTTTCTCTTTGAGAAATGGCTCGTTGTTCATGTATGGACAAATAAAGCCTTAATCAATGTTTACAAAATGTGATTCATTCATAACAATATAGATACAGACGACTGTTAGTGGCAAATCCAAATCATAAAAACAACAACATTTATAAAATATTGTGATTGGTGATCAGGAAGTATCCATATCTAAAAACGTATACAGTGCTAGCAGTGACAAACATGTATTTGTAACCTTTTCAACTGAGAATGAAAGAAAATAAACACTGGTCCTACTGCAAAAAAACAAACAAATCTGACAAAAACTTCCCATTTTGTAAATCTCACAACAGGAACAAGCAAATTTGGCACTCGAAACATTAACACGTGATCTCTGTTTGATTTGAGAGCTGCAGCAAGGCAAGATTTCACTGAATTATGACTAAAACGTTCAGTCCGTTTCTCACACAAATCTATAAACTGACCTAGATTATAGTGCACAAAAATATATGGCATTTTTAGCCCTTTTCAGAGCTTGATAATAAAGAAACTAATCTCACCAATTTGACACAATGCAGCTCAGAGGAAATATTAGTAAAGCAAAAAGAGTCAATAACCATTTGAGTCTTGAGGGAGAAAGAAACATGTGCTTAATTTTCCTGTGTAACGAAGCCCCAGCAACTCTTTCATGTTTATTTCACACATGGCATTCATATTTCCCCATCCAGTCCTCCATTCCACCCAGGAGAGATCATTTGACTTGTGTTTTGCTCTGTGTGGACCATAGCTGAGGAACCCTGAGGAACCAGTGAAGAGGGAAGAGTTCACTGTCTCCATGAACGCCTGCTGCTTATTCTAACATCATCATCACCACAGCATTGAGCTCTAAGGCATCTCCTCAATTTCTTCAGCTTCTACCAAGCAGGTCTGATCATTGGACGGGGATCTGAAGGGCGGGTGGTACTCAATCAGGTTGAGGATGGATGAACCCGGGTTGTTTCTTTGTTGAAGGAACCAAATTACTGCAGAAACGACCAGTATCAGAACCACACTGATGATGACCAGAGCTGAGAGAAGAGGACTGTTCTCTGGAGAGGAGGAGAATGAAGAAGTGTATGATGAACACAAAAACAAGATGATTTACTCCAGTCATGATCACTCCAGAAAAAAAAAAAAAAAACCCTGAGTCAGGAATTAACACATTTTGGTATGGAAGTTTGTCTCCGCCACTAAATTAAAAAAGGTAATTGTGACTTTTTAATCTCACAATTCTGACTTTTTTCTCACAATTGTCAGTTTACATGTGAGGAAAAAAAGTCAGAATTGTGCATTATAAACTCACAATTGTGTGATACAAACTCGCAGTTCTGAATTTTTTTCTTGCAATTCTGACTATACCTCGCAATTCTGACTTTATAACTCGCAATTCTGACTTTATAACTCGCAATTCTGACTTTATATCACTCAATTCTGACTATATCTTGCAATTCTGACTATATCTCACAATTCTGACTTTATATCTCGCAATTCTGACTTTATAACTCGCAATTCTGACTTTATATCACTCAATTCTGACTATATCTTGCAATTCTGACTTTATATCTCGCAATTCTGACTTTATATCACTCAATTCTGACTATATCTTGCAATTCTGACTTTATATCTCGCAATTCTGACTATACCTCGCAATTCTGACTTTATATCACTCAATTCTGACTTTATATCTCACAATTCTGACTATAACTCGCAATTCTGACTTTATATCACTCAATTCTGACTTTATAACTCGCAATTCTGATTATATCTCACAATTCTGACTATAACTCGCAATTCTGACTTTATATCACTCAATTCTGACTTTATATCTCACAATTCTGACTATAACTCGCAATTCTGACTTTATATCTCACAATTCTGACTATAACTCGCAATTCTGACTTTATATCTCACAATTCTGACTTTATATCTCACAATTCTGACTTTATATCACGCAATTCTGACTATACCTCGCAATTCTGACTTTATATCTCACAATTCTGACTTTATATCTCACAATTCTGACTTTATATCTCACAATTCTGACTTTATATCACGCAATTCTGACTATACCTCGCAATTCTGACTTTATATCTCACAATTCTGACTATAACTCGCAATTCTGACTTTATATCACTCAATTCTGACTTTATATCACTCAATTCTGACTATATCTTGCAATTCTGACTTTATATCTCGCAATTCTGACTTTATATCACTCAATTCTGACTATATCTTGCAATTCTGACTTTATATCTCGCAATTCTGACTATAACTCGCAATTCTGACTTTATATCACTCAATTCTGACTATATCTCGCAATTCTGACTTTATATCTCGCAATTCTGACTTTATATCTCGCAATTCTGACCATAACTCGCAATTCTGACTTTATAACACTCAATTCTGACTTTATATCCCGGAATTCTGACATAAAAATTTTTTTTTAAAAAAATCATACCTCGCAATTCTGACATCTTTTCTCAGAATTGTGAGATAAAAACTCGCAATTGCGAGTTATAAAGTCCAATTCTGAGGGAAAAAAGACTGACATTTTTTCTCAGAATTGCGAGTTTATATCTTTATAACTCACAATTCTGACTTTATAAGTCACATTTGCGTGATATAAAGTCAGAATTGCAAGATACAAAATCAGTTCTGAGAAACTCGCAATTGCGACTTTGTCACGCAATTCTGAGGAAAAAATTCAGAATTGCGACTATCTCGAAATTCTGACTTTATAACAGAAAAAAAGTCAGAATCGTGAGATAAAAAGTCGTGGTTATGTCTCTTAAAAAAAAAAAAAGATGGGAAAAAATTAGGAAAACTCCTTAATTTATGTGTACAGGTATAATAGTTAGATCGCATTCACAAGAAAAAAAATATTACAAAAAATAAGATCATACTTACTGGGTGGGGGTATCCAGACTGCCTCTGAAAAACATATCAGAAAGATTGAGGGTCAAGTTACACCAAACATTTTTTTATGGAAATTGATAGTTAAAAATAGATGAAACACCTAAATGTTTACCTGCCATAACTTTGGAAAAATAAGCGTGCATAAGCATGTTCTTTCCACAAGTGTACCACTTCATGTTACTTTCTGTTTATTTTAGCAAAATTATATTACACCTGAAACCTATGTAAGGCCAAATTACTCAAAATTACTACCAAATTACAAATCTCTACACATATCAATACTGAACTGAGTTCAGCTGAATAATGACACTATTGTTTTTTTTTAGAGCTGCTTTACAGCAGAATTGAACTCTGTTTAATCATCGAATCATTTTCCTGTTATCACTGTAAAGCTGCTTTGAAACAATCTGCATCGTATGAAGCGCTACAGAAATAAAGGTGACTTGACATATCAAATTTGAGCTTTTCCGCTGTGTCCCTAGTTGTCAGTACAGTCAGACATTTATGAAAACATTTATAGCATGTCCCCATTAGCCACTGAATTAGTCACAGAATTGTGAACTTACTCGACTGACACACTACTCCGTTCTCGGGTTCATCCGTGCAGCTGATGTTTTCCCACTTCCCCGTGTTGGAGTGAAGAACGACACACGTGTCCATGAGAGGCAGATCTGTGTCATCATAGCCGCCGTCCTCCCAGTTATTATAGCGCAACACGCTGTTATCGTCATGCCACTTGAAGACGTCTTCTGCAAGGTACATAGAGACACAGAATGGGAAAGTAATGCTTAAAACGAGACATGTTTCATATAAATATTCTTAGTGAAAATAAATTATGCACTACATGGCTTAACAATAATAGATTTCACTGTGAAATATATTTCACAAGATCACATAATCCTTTAGTATAACGAATGTAAACACATAAGCTTGATCACTAAAGCCCACCCGGACAGCTCAATAATGAAGTTAGTAATAAATTAAAAGAAATAAAGGTGGTTTTGGAGTGGTAATTATGCAAGCAGCTGTTTATATATATATATGTGTTGTGATGCGTTATGACTGACAGGATTACGTCCTCCCAAAACTTCATTTAAAACTCAATTTCTATGTGTAATTTCTTATGTTTTTAACTGTCAATAATAGATGGAATTTATAATTCATTCACATATTTTTGCTGGAAAACAATGACATATAGTAACTTGTTTATCATTTTCAACCCAATTGCATTTCATTCTTTCACTTCAAACCTCATCTAGATGACATTATCTTGACATAAAGCCAGATGTTTAGGTTTGACACTCATAAAAATACATGCAAACACCTGATGAAAGAAACATTATGTAGCGCTTGCTGAATCTGTCACACCGGTCATCGGGTCATTCTTCTTGAGCCAAACTGATGATCAAAGTTCACATTGTCCTTTGGATCATTGTTCAATAACTAAGTGAAGTCTTTCATCATGAAGCCTAAATAGTCTCATGCAAACATGTGGCGTCTGGAATATGTTTCTATAGTTTTCACTTGAAAGCATCTGGACTCTGGGTGTGGGTGATGTATTCTTTGAATCCGCAACCCCTCGATCAGACCGTAAAAAAACAGGATTTCCTTGTGTTGTGACGACACGTGTGAAAAGTGTACATTATGTATGGACTAGAGATATAACCTGAAGAGCAACTTTAAAGGGCTAGTTGTCACCATGCCATTCAAACACATATTAAAACACATTTTTGGCGTCAGTGATGTCAAACCTGGCACAGGGATCAGAACAAACACAAAAGAACAGCTTGAATATTCTGCCTAAAATCTCATTTTGTGTTTCATGAAAGAAACAATGTGAAACTGGTGCCAAAATGTTTGCTTAATGAAACATTTGAAACAAAGTAGCTACTCATGATTCACTCAATTATAAGTTATACAAACTGTCAGCAACACCAGGCGTATAATCCTCTATAACTAAACAGACTGGTTACGATTTTTCAAAGCACTCCTTTAAAGGTCGAAACTAAAAAGCACTGACTAGGCAACAGTCTGGTAAACAACTCTTTTCCAAGGCCCTGGGATTGAGCAGATTAGTGAAGTTCAGCTGCATTCCAGTACAGAGAAGCTGGACCGCGTCCAATAACATGCTTAAGCATATACTGCATACATTTTTAGAACGTATAACTTAAGAATAAAGTAGAACCCGCACATTAAATCAAATAGTAAAAATGATTTACTGAAGAATTAAATAAGATTTACATAGTGAAGAACAAAAAATGTGCATAAAGTGCACAACAAAAAGCGATAATGTTTTTAAACTATTATTTAATTTTAAAAATTCTATAAATTACTATTTATAATTTCACACTCAAACTTTAATTTTTAGGTGAAAAAAACACTTTAAAATTACCATGAAATTGTATTAGATTACCTCTATAATCTTACATATTTCTTAGTGAAACGGGATATTCAGTGAGGAAAAAAGAATGCAAGGCGGGACTTGATTTTATTCAGGAAATTGATTGGCTCCTGAAAAGTAAGTGTGTTAAGGCCTGTTCACACCAAGAACGATAACTATAAAGAAAAATATATAGTTCTAAAAATCGTTCTAAATGTAAAATAGCAGAGTCCACACCACAACTATAATAATAATGGCACAGGGGAACGATATCATTGGAATTACTTTCAGAACAATTTTTTCCCAGCTGATGACTGACTAAAAACATCGACAGCCAATCAGAATCCATCCTGCTTTAAAGAGCTCTAACATTTAAAGCGACGGACGACAAAACTGCAGCGCGCTTATAATAAACAGAACTGTATCGTCTGCTGGTGTGGTATCGATAATTATCACGATAAATGTCAATCTTTATTTCTTTCAAGGCAGATTTTTGCTCCTGAGTGAAAGTTGTAGAAACCAGACAGTTAACTGTGTTTTTATCATCAGAATTAGGGATGTACCGAAATGAAAATTCTGGGCCAAACTGAAACCGAAAATTCTTTGCCAAAAACCAAAACAGAAAATGCTTTTTTTATTTTAAATTAGCTTTTTTTGTATAATTGTATTAATATTAGACTTTTTCATTAAATTCAGTCATTTTAATGATACTGAATTTGAAAAATACAAACCAATAAAATAAAATAACCACACATTTATCAAAAGTAACTAAAATTAAACAGAAAAAAAAACATTAATATTAAATTTCAATATATTATTCTTTATTCAGTTCTATGCAACAGAACTATTTTTGGGCATTTTTCTTTTTTGGGCATTTTTCTCTCTTGGCCCAAAACTGAAAATGCCATTTTCGGCATGCGGAATTTCATCCCTAATCAGAACATGACAAACACTTGTCAGACAGGTGAACATTTCACAATATTACATGTTTTGTTTCTTAGAAATGCACATTTGACAGAAGCTTGAGCTGAGTGACAGTAGCAGTAGTTTGAGATGCAGATGTAAATTTATGTTCATTCACAAAAATAGAAACATCTATAAAAAGTTTGGACATTCAAGCGATTTTAGACGATCAGATGTGTATTATTATATTGAGCTACTGTTCTTGCGCCGCTGCATTGTTGCACACGAACACTCATATAAACAGTAGCTGTGCAAAATGTGAAGATCACACGCAGAAACTAGTTGTCAGCGCTGTCCTTTGATTTATCACTAAAGTAGCTTAGAAACTCAAAACTTATTATAGCATATATTTTTCTACTTTTGAAGGAACTATTTACAACCCTACAACAGCTTCACAGTTATAGAGACGGTATGACTAATTCACACACGCAATCGCTGTCATTACTGGTACTGCGCTAATTTATCTTTATCTGATTTACAACGAGCAGAAATCTGTAAGAAATGTTACAAACCATAGATAAAATAACTGCTGAAAATGAGCCGTTATGTCAATCACTCTTTCAAAAGAAAAAAATATCCCACTTTTAATGGTCAAAATGAAGATATTTTTGATAAAATCCGATGGCTCAGTGAGGCCTCCATTGCCAGCAAGATAATTAACACTTTCAGATGCCCAGAAAGCTACTTGTTTTTTTTTGAAGCACAAAAAGTATTCTCGTCGCTTTATAACATTAAGGTTGAACCACTGTAGTCACATGAACTTTTTGAATACGTCTTTAGTAGCTTTCTGGGCATTGAAAGTGTTAATCGTCTTGCTGTCAATGCAGGCCTCACTGAGCCATCGGATTTTATGAAAAATATCTTAATTTGTATTCTGAAGATGAACGAAGGTCTTACGGGTGTGGAGCGACATGAGGGTGAGTAATTAATGACAGAATTTTCATTTTTGGGTGAACTAACCCTTTAATAACAAATACTGTAATTATATTCCATTACTCCTTTAATAAATTTAAGGTCTACATTATTAATATAGTAAAATTCGATACGAACATCCCACATTTCTGCCACAATAACATGGTTAAAGCTGGTGTTACTAGAGGAAATTCATGGTAAATGTTGGTGATTTGTGGATTGAAAAACCAACGTTTCTCCTGTTTTCCAAGTCAGTGTTGTTGATAACGGGATTAGGAAAGCAAATATTGTCCATTCTGATGTTTAAAGACCTATATCACTAGGCTTTGAGACACAGGGATGTTTATGGATGAAAATTAAACTTACCGTCGCTGTCATAGTACATTCCAAGCCAAACGTTCATTTTGTCATTCCAGATAGAAGAGCTGTACCTTACGATGAAGTCATTCTCCTCAGCACTTTTTACTGTCAAGAGATCTGAAATTGTAATGGGAAGGTTAAACTGTACCATATAGTTTATAAAAACAATACACAAGTTTAGATATCGCAAAATGTAAAAAAGCAATTACCATATCCTCTGCACATCTCTTTTGCATCTTGAATAGTGTAGCTTTTGGCAACGTCCTCTACTCCATGGACGAAGTGATAGCAGTTGAGTTGGAAAGGCAACCATGTCCGTCCATCTGCAGGGCAGTCTGTACAGACAGGACATTTTTTAGTTAACATTTCAAACCTAACCAGGTTTGTACACAAGGTAACAAGTGATAAAAGTTATCTCTTCCATGCTAACTTGAAGTTTTGCTTTAATCTGAACTACACACCGAACATCAAATATGTCATGGACTAGTGTAACAGAGCTTAACACCGTTGTTGCGTCGCATTGTGCCGCAACAGCTAAAAGCTGTCTACACTGAACACGACAAACCGACCGTTGGACTATGTCAGAAGAAATAGAATGGGGAATCCGTTTACTGTCGGGAATTTGGTTGTGTTGTGTCGCATGCAAGTAACTGACGGTCTTTAGCGGCCTCGTTAACACGCCCATCTCCCATGCAAAAAAATGGCAGTTTAAATCCTGCTCGGAGCAGTGCAAGTAGAACTGAAGAGGTTACATTGGTGCTGTGACCCGGATGCAAATGAGGTTTAGGGGGTGAGTGTAACGGAGGCCAGGTAGTAAGAGATGTGAGAATAAACCTCACTCCCTTGGCCTTGAGAGGCGTACTAGCAGCTAACAGTCTTTAGCATCCTTGTTAGCGCACCTGCCTCCCATGCCGAAAACGGCAGTTTGAATCCTGCTTGGTGCAGTGCGAGTAGAACCAGATGGGTTACATTAGCGCCGTGACCCAGATGAGAGTGAGGTTTGAGGGGTGAGTGTAATGGAGGCCAGCTAGTAAGAGCTGTGTGAGTAAACCTCACTCCCTTGGCCTCAAGAGGTGCATAGCGACTGCTGTAAATGCCTGTTTGAATCTTGTTTGGAGCAGTGCGAGTAGAACCGGAGGGGTTACATTGGTGCCGTGACCCAGATGGGAGTGAGGTTTGGAGGGTGAGTGTAATGGAGGCCAGCTAGTAAGAGCTGTGCGAGTAAACCTCACTCCCTTGGCCTCGAGAGGCGCACTAGTAACTGACGGTCTTTAGCGGCCTTGTTAGCATGCCCGCCTCCTATGCTGGAAACACCAGTTCGAATCTTGCTTGGAGCGGTGCGAGTAGAACTGGAGGGGTTACATTGGTGCCGTGACCCAGATGAGAGTGAGGTTTGAGGGGTGAGTGTAATGGAGGCCAGCTAGTAAGAGCTGTGTGAGTAAACCTCACTCCCTCGGCCTCAAGAGGTGCATAGCGACTGCTGGAAACACCAGTTTGAATCTTGCTTGGAGCGGTGCGAGTAGAACTGGAGGGGTTACATTGGTGCCGTGACCCAGATGGGAGTGAGGTTTGGGGGGTGAGTGTAATGGAGGCCAGCTAGTAAGAGCTGTGTGAGTAAACATCACTCCCTTGGCCTCAAGAGGTGCATAGCGACTGGTGTAAATGCCTGTTTGAATCCTGCTTGGAGTGGTGTGAGTAGAACCAGAGGGGTTACACTGGCTGTGATTGTGTCGTGTCATGCAGCATTTGATTCCAGCAAGGACAGATTTTTAAATTTTTTCATAGAACACTTAAGACATTTTTAACTTGAACAACAGTTCATAGTGACATCTGTCAAACTCAAAAAAAATTCATAAAAGTATCACAAAAGTTACAGTATCTTAGCAGTAGTTCACATGACTTTATGAACTTTATTTTAAAATGTTCTGAAAAAAAAAAAGAAAAAAAAAAGCTGCTTAAGTTCTCAAATCAAAAATAGCACCAACATTTGGTAATAAGACATGCACACTGCAAAAAATTGTTTTTGTCTTGTTTTCCAGTACAAATACCTAAACATTCTTAAATCAAGATACATTTACTTGAGTTGCAAACTGTTTTAAGATATCAAGTTTTATTTTCTGAAAAATGAATCCAAATTAAGTGAGTTTTTGCTGAAAACAAGTAAGAAAAACAAACTTGTTTTCTCGTTTAATTAAGTTCTTACCCCATTGGCATATATTTTTTTCTTGTTAGAATATTTTTTTTCAGAAAACAAGACTTAATATCTAAATAATTTTCTCCAGTAAATGTATCCTGATGTTTAGATATTTGAACTGGAAAACAAAACAAAAATACTTTATTTTTGCAGTGCAAGAACCAATGATGTTTTGATCATGTCATTAACGTCTTACTATAGTTATCATATGACTTCAGAAGACTATATAGTGCAACAGGTTTGGATAAGTAAATGAGTACATAATGATAGAGTTTTCATTTTTGGGTGAATTATTAAACACATTTAGAGGTCGCAAACCCTATATGCACTATATGCATTTCGATTACTTTAAAATAAAGATAAAATTAATTTCAATGACTTTCATATGCATGAAAATAATAATCTCAGGAAAATCAAAATTCGCCCATTCCAGAAAGTTCTGTCACTGTCACCAAAAACTGAAACAACGTGACAGAAAACTTCAAAAAGCTCATTAAGGAATTCATGCGGAAATTAATTATGGTTCTACATTATAGATAATTATCAGGCTTACTAATTAATGGTATTACTAACAAAACGTATAGGGCTTCCTCTTTCATTAGAGCCTGACTGGTTTTTTCCAGTCTCACTAAGTTAGTAGTCAAAGCTCGTGACATTGTGATTCAGAGCTACTGACATGAAGAGAAGTTTGTCATATAATTCAATATAGACAATGTAATAAAAACTCTGTTTCTTGTGGCGAGAACAGTGGAGATCTCAGATGAACTCTGAAGTTCACGACTGTTGTTTGCATCGCCATTAAAGCCAACTGTACAGTCACGAGCTCTGCGTAAACGCTTAACAAACCAAACAATAATGCAAACTACTCACCAAAAGCGTCCTCTCCTCGTGCGTAACGAAACGTAAGAATAAGAAGAACGGTGTAAAACAGTGTAAAATAACGAGTACTGGACTCCATGTTTTCAACACAGCGCAGATATCATGGTGCTGATCGCGTCACATACACACAAACACGCGCGCGCTCGCGCGCACACCGTGTCAACGATAAAGTTTTATTTTCATGATTGCTACAATTTTGCAACATTGCCAAAGTAAATAAACCACTTATAGTGCAGAAATATACACTATAGACGATGAATAAGGAGAAGTAAATTAATTTAAATAAATAAGCACGCATGACCCCCCCTTAAATACTTGAAATGACAGTGAGTCAAAAAACAAAACAAAACATTAAACCATCATAAACTGGTGTGCTAGTCTTAGTTGGTTTACACTGGTTTAAGATGATCTCCCAGCCGGTCAATCTGGTCTTCGGCTGTTCTAGCTGGTCTCCCATCCAAAAACCCCAATAAAACCAGCAAACAAACCAGTCTGACCAGCAAAACAACTTGGTTAGTTCAGGGTTATATGCAGTGTTTCTAGTTTTGTAATTGCATTGCTATGTCCACATACAATCTGAGACTTTTGTGCATTATCATGTTTATTTCTGTGTGTTAAAGCACAGAGAGATGACCGATGACCTTTCAGATATTATTTTGGCTCTGTTAACTAGACTAAAGACCCTCATCAAATCCCACAGGAATGTGTAGACGTGACTACAACAGTAAATGGATACCATGCACTCACAAGGGATAAAACAACCTGTCTGACTTAAAGGGATAGTTCACGCAAAAATGAAAATTCTGTCATCATTTACTCACCCTCAAGTAGTTTTAAACCTGTATGAATTTCTTTGTTCTGCTCAACACAAAGAAAGATCTGGCGAGATCTGTTCAGCCTACAAATGAAAATGGTTTCCCAGATGTTTACCATTTTGAATTAAATGTTTAAAGGGGACCTATAATGCCTATAATTTACAAGATGTAATATAAGTCTCTGGTGTCCCCAGAAAGTGTCTGTGAAGTTTCAGCTCAAAATTCCCCACAGATCATTTATTATAGCTTGTCAAATTTCCCCCTATTTGGGTGTGAGCAAAAACACACAGTTTTTGTGTGTGTCCCTTTAAATGCAAATGAGCTGCTGCTCCCGGCCCCCTTTCCAGAAGAGGGCGGAGCTTTAACAGCTCACGCTTCGGTTGCTCAACAACAACAAAGCTGGAGAATCTCGCGCAGCCAAAATGAGGATTGTCAGTAACGGTGTTCAGCCTTACATTGTTCAAACCGGAGTCGACACTGATGGAGAGACTCAGGAAGAAGTTACAACTTTTAGAATGAAACTGGACGTTTCTGAATGGTTAGTGGATAAATTTATGTAGTTGCTGTGGAGTTGATTCAACTCATCGACTAGCATGTGCCGTCATGTTAATCTTTTGTGCACACTAACTAAAGTTAAAAAAGTGAAATCATAATCAAGGACCCCTTTAAAATGAAATAAGATGGGGATGTCATTAATTATACCATAAATTATCACATTTATTCCAGCAAAAAATAGACACATTTATTCATGTTTTCAATTACAACCCACCTCAGTATTGGTATTGAAACAACAGCACTGACTGTACTTGACACCAACTTAGATGGTTTAGGAATACTTGAAAGATTTTAAAGGAAACTTTATTAAATAAACTTTAATTTTAAGTATGCACACATGGAAATATTATGAATATTGTATATCAAAGTCTGAGACACAAAAATAAAACAGAGTTACAGTTGTTTAAACAAATGAAACAATCTCTCACTCCCCAGACGTCTGTGGAATAATAACAGGAATAAAATGAATGTGTGATCATTGCCAGCTCAACGTTGCTGCTGAGATGCTCTTCTTTACATTTTTAAAGAAACATATTGTAGGGATAAGTGTAGAAAGTTCAAAAGAACAGCATTTATATTCTATTTATTAAGCATTAAACCCGGTTTGCTCCAGGTAAACCTGGCTATAGAGAAGGCACTTGGGATTTCTGCCTAAAAACAAATGATGCTCAGTCTCAAATCCAACTTTGTGCTGTGACACTGACATCTGCTGGTTGAGGTGAAGTACTGCTGAGAGGGACACACTGGTCACGTGGTAAACAGCAGGCAGCTTGAGCTTTCTTCAATTGCCATTATGCTAAAGAAAATACCATAAAAAATATCATAACAGTAGATGCTTTATGTGAGTTAAAATCTGAAATTTAAGTCATAATCGACTGATCTTTCTTTTGACAAGAGGGTAAATAATGACAAAACAAGTAAAGTTATTGTCAGATGTTCTCGACGCTCTTTGGATCTTCTCAAATCCCGCTGGAGAACATGATCATCAGGTTTACTTCCAGTGCTGCTGTCGTTAATGCAAAAGAGACACACCAAATACTGAAACGTTCATTTTTGAGTCAAACAGATATGCTAATAACATAATTTCTAATGCAGAATGTTATATTAAATCAGAAAGGAAGCTGCGAGATCAAGTGTGAATGAACGACACGACATGAATAAAACAAAAATGTGTGTTTTTATTCAAAAATTCTCAAAGAAATGAACAGAAATAAAGCTTAATTAACAATCTACTGGAAACAAAGGGTAAAAGAGGAGAAAAAAAAAAGCTTTTTGGCTTCAACAAACACTCCCGAAAACAAAAGAAAAAATACAGAGGAAGGTTTCTGATAAACCGAACATACAAGATACCACTGGCAAGCGTGTGGCACATGTAAAACAGAGAGAAAGAAATTACAAAATCAACTCTCATATAGATATCTCTATGAAAATCTTTTTATTGTTTTTATTTTTTCAAACAGTCTGTACAAAACTTCTCTCTTCATAAATTATTACTTTTTTTTTCATATAACTTAATGGCTGTCTAGTACATGATTTTTCATATTCATGAGCAATTTCTCTCTGCACAACAAATCTTTTCAACTCTTTGACCCAGACACAGATTGGCACTTCGGATTCAGATGTTACTAGCAGCATGAGCCACACAAGAACTCCACAGAAACACACTCGCTGCCACACACACACACACACGCACGCACGCACGCACGTCAAGAATGGACTCGGCTGTGAGCTGAGCACCACGGATACGCCGTTAAAACTCTGTCTGGACTCGGTCTGAAAGCAACAGTATGGAGGCACATTTCTGCCACATGAGAACAAAATCATGCTTCGGTAAATCATAATCATGAGATAAAGTCAAATGTATGACATACAAAGTCATAATCATGTATGAGGTAAAAAAATGGACATAAAACGTTGAAATTTATACAGTCATAATTATGACATAAAAAGTCAAAATTATGAGGGAAAAAAAGTCAAAATTATGACATGCTAAGAGTCAAAACCTTTGTCATAATTTTGACTTATTGTCAATTTCAACTTAGCGTGTCATATTTTCACATTTTTATCTCATAAATTTGGCTTTTAAGTTATAATTGACTTTTTATCTCATAATAATTGCTTTTTAAGTATTAATTTAAACTTTTTTGATCTCATAATGACGACTTAGAGTCATAATTTTGACTATATTATAATTTCGACTTGTGTAATAATTATGACTTTTTTCCCCCGGTTTCACAGACAAGGTTTAAGCTAGTCCTAGACTAAAATGCATGTTTGAGCTGTTTTAACTGAAAGTAACTTGCACTAACATATCTTAAAATATGTCAGAGTCATTGTTTAGTCTCAAGATGTACACCAGTAATGTTTTTTTCTATGTTTATAAAAGCTACTTAAATATCCTAATTGAACTAAGGCTTAATCCTGGCTTAGCCTAAGCCCTGTCTGTGAAACTGGGCCCTGATCTCATAATTATGACTTGTCCCAATTTCAACTTTTCATCTCAAAATTTACTTAATTTTGACTTTTTACGTATTAATTTCAGTTTTTCATTTGACTTTTTATCTCATTTTGACTTAAGTCAATTTCGACATGTGAATTTTGACTATCTCATAATTTTGACTATTAATTTCAACTTTTCATCTCAAAATTGATTTAAGTGTCAATTTTGACTTTTTATCTCATAATTATGACTTTTTAAGTATTCATTTACACTTTTCATCTCAATTGATTTTTGACTATAATTTTAACTTTTTAAGTATTATTTCCAGCTTTTCATCACAAAATTATGACTGTGTGTCATAATTATGACGTTTTATCTTGTACTTTTGAGTTTTTAAGTCATAATTTTGACTTTTTATGCCATAATTATGATTAACCTGAGTATGATTTTTGTTGTTGTGCTGGAAACGGGCTTCCATACAACAGTGATGTCTCGGGAAAACCGCAACTTTCAGCATCGCTGTTTCTCACTCGCTCTCTGTCTCTCTCTCTCTCTCTCTCTCTCTCTCGCGCACGCTTTCTTGTCTACTTCCTATGGACTACTGGAATATCTTGTGATGAAAAGCAGCATTTTTTTTGCTTTCGAAACGATGAATCTGAATGCTAAACGACACTAAAACAAACGCTCAACTTTCCTTATAACGATAACAATAATAAAAAAAACCTTTTTCGTTTGAAGAAGAAGAAGAAGAAGAAGAAAAGGATCAAAGTATTTGAAAACAAAAAACCTGAAAGAAATCAAGTGTACATGGACAGCTCCTGAGCTGGCCGTTTGGTCTGGAGGGGCGGGCTGAACCTGCTAGCCCGACCAATTAAAACAGAGGACAACAAAACTCTGAGGTAGATAACCGGTCAACAAGACCCACCAGGTCAAAAAACACAGTCTTTTGGAAGACAAATTAATGAATAAAGCCTATATTGTGAGTTTAGAAGAAAATAAAAAGTCAAAAATCAAAATTATGAGATAAAAAAAAAAATCAAAATTAAGAGATAAAGAGTCAAAATTTTGACATGCTAAGTCATAGTCAAAACTTTTGTCTTCATTTTGACTTTTTGTCAATTTCAACTTAGTATGTCATAGTTTGGAATTTTTATCTCATAATTTTGACTTTTTAAGTCATAATTTCAACTTTACTATAAAGCCTTACTAAAGTATATTGTGAGTTGAGAAGAAAATAAAAACGTTTTCCTGTAATGGATGCGATTATTACTTCAAAGACCGCGTCCTAAAACCTAGTGAGCTGCCTAGCGTATTTTCAGAAATTGTCACGTTTTTAAAACGTGAAACATGTATTCAAAAGCGACTTATTTAATGCTATTAAACACAGCATGAAACGGAAGTTGCGCTAGTTTTTCTTCCCTATTGTGACGCATATCCAAGTGAAACGGCTTCTAGAACAAGAACAAATGTAGGGTGGGGCTTCATTTTGTCTGTGGGGAATTGATTGGATGGTTGTGGTTTGCTATTGGTGGATCTCATGTGAGTGACAGTTTGCCCCGCCCTCATTATCAAGAGGAGAAGAGATGTCACTGCAAGAGGGAGGGGAAGTTATTCTGATTAAAGATAATGAGGCACATACATTTTTTTTTTATAAATATGGCAATATTCCATAAAAAAACAATTTTGATTCCATGGTGACTTTTTAATGTCAAGTTTGGTAGTCGCTGGTAGTTTGTTTCGCTTTAAATTTATTTAGGCTTGGTGTTTATAATGAATGCCACACTATAATTTATGTTTGTTTTATGTTTATATTTTTGTTTCCTGTTTTGTTCTGAATACTGTTAAATTTAAAGGATTGGTTGTGGAGTGACGGGAAATAAAATACATGTTTATAGTGTTTATAATATTTTTAAACGTTTCAGTTTATTTACCGGTATTTTACATAATTTCTGAATTAGTGCACTAAGATACCCAAGGCGGCATCGCATGTATCCTTCATTGAGAAGGCAATCCCATAATGCATTTCGAGTGAAAAAACTGAATATAATTTACTCAATACAGAAAAGAATAGCTAAAAAATAGTTGATTCCAATGAAAAAACACAAAATATTTTGTGTGCTTTGTAATTTTACTGCAGCATGCCAATGCAAAACTCGTGTAGATCTTTACCAATCATTACAAGTTATGATGCTCCCTTAGAAGGCAGCTGTCTATGTAGGCAGCTCACTAGGGTTTTGGAACAGTGCCGTCGTTTCAACCTGTCCTCGTCCCACATTTTAGTTTCAGTTGTCTCTGCTCTGTAGTGATGTTTTCGTTTAGTTTGTGGCACTTGCTGGATCCAAATCGTCCTTCACGCTATCGGTGTCCGCACCTCGACGACTAAAGACAGCTGAATGCATATGTACAAAGAAGGCACATTCTCCAGAACTGCAATCTAGTCTGTTAAAAAGTCTCAGCGTGGCCCGCCTCCAGAGAAAACGACGTCACGTCCGCACGATCCGCCTGCCGACTGTCTTTGGTGAAGTAAACTTGAAAGTGCCGAGAATTGTTTGCCTGCTTTAAACGAGCACTAAAATCTACACGTTCACCTCTCCCGAAGAAGCCCGCTGAACCGCTGCTGAAAGTTGTCACTTTTTCTTTTAGGAGGTTTAACTCTGAACGCATCAAACGATATTCGGTCTGACTGACAGGCCACGCCTCCCTCCCGCCCCCAAAATTAGAATACGAGTCAAAGCACCTCCCCCTCCCACACGAGTTCATCTAAAGCTAAACTACAACACCGAGATTTATAAACGAAAGTAAAAGGCAATTATCAAAAATGTGATCGTTCAGCAGAATTTCTACCACATTCAAACAACCAAAGGATCATCGCCTCTGATTATAAAAACATTAAATCCTATGAAAACTCCATCAATGTTATCACTCGAAACGGTTTGTACTCTAAAAGATCGGAAAAAGCAAAACACAGAAATCCAAGCGCAGCGGAATTTTCCTTTGCGAGAATGCTAAAAAAGCCCTATTCAGCTGATTTACAAGGCAGTAGCCGGACGTCTCTTCTTCGGCTACTGTACGGGAAAGAGTTTAAGGCAAATCGTATAAGACGGACAGATCGGTCAGACCGAAGATGAAGCACACAACAGAAAAACACATCAACGACACTCACACCGCAAGCACAAACGCATCTTTCTCAGGATGTCCGGCTGACAAATCTCTAAGAACAAACATCTGTTTCAGTACAAAAGAAAAGAGAGAGAGAGAAAAAAAACTAATCTGAAATCATAAAAACAAGAATAATATCCATGCACATTGAGTCGCATGATGAAGTTCCTGCATCTATGTGACAATCCTTGGTAAAAAATAATCAGTTTCCTTATTAAAATAAAACTTTTCTTTTTCTTTCCATTTCATTTGTGTGTGTGTGTGTTTTTTTTTTTTTTTTTTCTTTGTTAGCATCCTCTGATGAAATGAATCCTTGATTTGCACCTAATGGAACTTATACCAAAATAGTTGAAGTAGTTTTATTATAAAACCAAGGAACTCATCGTAGAACCTGTGCAAAATGTTGATTCATCGGTAGAGCCGGTCCTTCAAAGGAAGCTGTTATTGATTTAGCATTCGTCTCCTTCTCTCTCAACCTCACGCAACCCTAGAAGTGAAACAAAATGAAGTAAAATTAATACTTTTATTCAGCAAGGATGCATTAAATTGAGAAATAAAGACATTAATAATGTTACAACAGATTCTATTTTAAAATAAATCTCTTGAACTTTCTATTCATCAAAGAATTTTGAAGAAAATGTATCACTGTTTCCACAAAAATATGAAGCAGCACAACTGTTTTCAACATTGATAATGATCAGAAACGTTTCTTGAGCATCAAATCAGCATATCAGAATGATTTCTGAAGGATCATGTGACACTGAAGACTGGAGTAATGATGCTGAAAATTCAGCTTTGGTCACAGAAATAAATGACATTTTACGATATATTACAATAGAAAACACTTGTAATAATATTTCACTTTTTTATGTATTTTTTTATCATATAAATGCAGCCTTGGTGAGCAGAAGAACCAAACATTTAAACGACAGTGTATAATACAATACATTTTCCAACATCTTTGAACAATTTCTCACCAACAAAATATTTTAGATCTGAGCATTACAATAAAAATATATATTCAACAAAAATTTCCAGACATTTTAAAATTCCATTCTTTTTCCAGGTTTTCATTATATACTTCACTCTCATTCCAACCTCTTATTTTTTCTTCCTTGACACGCAAAATGAGATGTTAGGTTGAATCTTCCTGTCTGCAAGAACAATGTTGTTCATTTGAAAAATCATGCCATTAGATGAATCACTGCAGGTTTGAGATCACTGATTCCCCCACGTCAATGACTGAACGTGACACGATTCATTTAAAAATTCAGTCTAAAGGCCCGTTCACACCAAGAACGATAACTATAACGAAAATATTACCTATAAAGCCAGAGCAGAACTGTTATGTGTCTCCAAGCAACACAGCAGTGTTTCGTTTCTGATTGAATCTACGTTTCAAGTGAATCAATTGGGTGAATCAATGATTCAATGGCCCGTTCAAAAAGAGAGCCATTTACTTAATTCCTGAATGAATCAGCTGTTTGAATGAATCTAATGAATGACTCACTGACTTACTCAATTAGACATTTACTGCCACCTACTGGCAGTTTTAGTTTCTTATTTAGAGCGTCATTTCATTAAAAAAAAATAAATAAAAAATTCATAGTTCACCCAAAAATTAAAATTCTGTCATCATTTACTCACCTAGTTATTGTGTAATAATTTCCATGTTGGATCAGATAAACATTTTGTAATGTCTATTTGATGCTTTTCTCATTTAACACAATAATGACTTTAAATTATCTTTTGGGAGTAATTTCTCAGCCAAATTTAATGTGCGATTAATTTGAGATTATTTAGATGAATTAATCTCCACATCATCTAATTAATTAGATTAAAAAATTTTAATCACTTGATAGCCCTACTATAAAGATAACTATAACAACAACTATATTAGCGTCCATACCAGTTCACGATATCGTTCTGTTTATTCAAAGCGTGTGCTGCAGTTTTGTCGTCTGCCACTTTAAATGGATTCTGATTGGCTGTCAATGTTTTAATTATTCATCAGCTGGGAAAACAACATCTCAAAGTGATTCCGGTGATATCTTTTCTCAGTGCTGTTATCGTTATAGTTGTGGTATGGACCTGCTATTATTTTATATTTAGAACGATATCTTTATCGTTATAGTAATGAGCAGGCTTTAAACCAATAGGTTGTATTGACTACTTTTAAAATACTTTTTTGTCCTCTTTGGATCTTTCCAGTATGAATCACCATCAAATAATAAGTAAACTAATAAAAGTCTGAAATGAGGCAAGGGTGAGTAAATGAGGAAAGAATTGTCATTTTTGGGAGAACTTTCCCTTTAATTCAGACACAACACACAGATCAGGATCAGTAAAGCGTGACTGCAGGTGGCACAGCAGCAAACTAATACCACATTAAACCTGTTTACACTTCCAGAGCAAACACATGTAAACCGATGATGCATCAACACTTGAAATGACCTCTAAACATTTAGATAAGAATTCTCATGCAATGCTACCACATGCACAAGGCTTTACCCAGAGTCATTCTGATCGTCTGTAGAGTACATTCGTTTTTGTGAATTTCTTTGAGGACGTGCATCTGCGTCCTAGGTGCATCTTGAGAAGGACATCCTGAGCTTTTCAGATACCAGATAGATTTGGGTTTGACAACTACTTCTCTTTGGTTGACTGACAATTTCCAAAAATTTAAGAAAAGAGGAACAGCAAGTCTATTTTTTAATCCTTATTAAAAGTATTTCATTAAAGGGGTCTTATTAGGGCT
Organism: Ctenopharyngodon idella; assembly: GCF_019924925.1. NCBI lineage: Eukaryota > Metazoa > Chordata > Actinopteri > Cypriniformes > Xenocyprididae > Ctenopharyngodon > Ctenopharyngodon idella. Next base: position 2,913,945 of record NC_067228.1, read on the forward strand.
TTCTTTAGTGTGTAATGTTGCTGTTTGAGTATGAAAAAGGTCTGCAAAGCTCCAAAGCACAAAGTCCCTCCAGTGGGAGTTATTCTCTATATCAGTGTCACTGTTTCTGAACTCCCTGAAATGCCTCCATTGTAATCTTGAGTTTTCTTCCAGGAATGAACACGTCATAATATTCCTCATTTAAATAAGTCCCGCCCAAGGCATATGCAAAATAAAGGGGCGGGGCCTGGTTGAGTTAGTTAGTAGTGTGTTGAAACTGGCGGTTATGGTAAGAGGCGGGACATTTCCCAAACACACTCAAAGCACTTGACCAATCACAACACACTGTTCCAGCCGACCAATCAGAGCACAGTGTGCTTTTCAGAAGGAGGGCTTAATAAGAGGCTTTCGCAGTTCCTATAACTATTGTCAGAAATATCTGCTTTTTGTCATGTTCACACCGCAGGAACTGGGAAAGATTTTCGTTACAGGAACGCCTTTTTGGGAGGGACTAAATTAGCTCCTACTTCAGAAAATGGTCTAAGTCAGCAAAATAGGAACTACCAGTGATGTAAGTGTACATTGAAAATGGCCCTAGGGGAAAATTTAGTTCTCGGTGGACAGCCTTGGTGGCTAGTTCCTATGACTGAGTTCCTATAACTACCCGGTGCGAAATCCCCTATAGCAGTGGTGTTTTAAAATGAGGAGGCAACGGACTCATTTATGTCCCTGTTACACAATTTTCCTGGTTAAGTTAACATTACATAAAAAGAGAGACCAAATACAATTCTATTTTGTATTTTTACACTATGTTCTATTTATTAAAATCAAATATAAATATTTATAAACTAATATTCAGCTTTTCTTTTTAATAGTCAATTTATTTTCAGCAGTCATCAAGCTTGTACACACTGGTCACTCACTCACAGACACAAAGATGTACCTTTAATTTCACCACACTGATTGCTCACTAAAAACCCCACAGTCATCATGTTTTCAGGGTTTGATTTTGACATGAAATAAAGCTGTGATATCTAGCTTAAGTGACAGTTGTTTACTTACTTTTTAATTAGTTTTCCCATTAACGCCATCACTGTCTTCATTCAGGCCGATTCGACGAGAACGCGCACGTAAACAAGAGGCGGGATTTATCGCACGTACCAATCGTAACCGATCATAGCGCGGTGGAGGCACTGCCTCCTCTCACGTGACTTTCCCCCATTCATTCCCAATTACCCCCCACTAAACCCACCGCACGCTTTAGGGGGTTCTGCTTTGTTTCTATGAGCTGAACGTAGGCACAAGAGACGCGGACTCCCCGCTGTAACTTCACCTGCGGGTGTCGCCGTTTGACAGTGTTTCTTTAGAAAAACGAGTGACTTTTACACTTTCTAATGTCAAATTTTGTAACACTTGCGTTGTTTTACTTCTGTAATATCGATTATTTTTTCATCCAGTTTTTTTGAGGAGGCACTGCCTCCCTTGCCTCCTTGGAGGAAACGCCCCTGCCCTGTAGAAATATACTAAAAAGGGTGTGTTTCCTGAAGCCAACTATGGTTTCAAGTTCCGTCGTTACCAACACAATTCAATGGAACTTGCGACCATAGTTGGCTAACGATGCTTTTGGGAAATGCACCTCAGAGCAGACTGAAAAATATATGTAAAATAATGTTGTTTTAACATTCAAGCATGAAACCCTAGTAGAGCTCAAAACAAAATCAACACATCATGTTGTGCCGCTACATGATGTATAAACAGTGTGAGTTATAGATGTGAGTTATAGTACCTCTTCATCACTTGGCCTGCTGATAGGTATAAGGTGAATGATCACTGGACGAATCCACCTGAGGTTGTGGACTGTTCTCCTACAACAAAACATGCTGCATTTAGGCACCAAACCAACACAAGCAAAGCATGTCATCATACAAGCTGAAATCAGAACAGAGATCTGCAGCACTAATACAATACAAGTCAGAATATAAATGACTGGAATTAGTTTTTTTATTACATGCATCTTTCAGTGATTATTTTAAAGGCAATTAACATGCGCTAAGAAATAAATGTCACAAAAACATGCTCATGTGACCACACACACACACAAAAAAAAACAAACATAAAAGTTAATTAAATAATATTAATTATTTATAAAAAAAAATCTGTTTTTATTATTATTATTGTTGTTGTTATTATTATTATAATGCATCATAGTAATGAGGATTTAGGGAGAATGTGCATAATTGTCATGAAAAGAATCTCACAGTGTACAAAAAAAAAATAAAAACAAGTTTTATTTTCTTTAAGCAAAATATTCTATTCAATTTCTTTTGCTTGACTTTAGATTGAAACGTTCCCTGGACATGTTCTTAACAGCTTTTGTGCGATCCACTCAAGAACATTTCAGCACAGTTGCACAAGTCCAGTCTGTTCTTGAACTTTTCTCCATTTATGGCGATTGTGAATTCAGGAAGTTCTTCAGTACAGGACAAGGTTAAATCTGTGTCTGGGAAAGTGTTTGTCGACATGAACTCACCTCTACTGAGACTGCGGTGGTCTGCATGTGAGTGTATGGAGGGATATACGGCCCCTGGAGAGCCTGACTGGCTGGCATAAACTACAGGAAACACACACAGAGAGAGAAAACATCAACATATGCTGTTTTGTGCTCTCATTCCGTCAGCGGTTTTTTATTTGGTTACTTTTGTGTACTTCTGCTGAGATCAGCTGGAGTTGTGCATGATCCATGTGTAGCCTGTATATGTTTAAATATAGGCCTATACATTTTTTTTTTTGCAGTGTTTAGCCATTATATGCCGAATCAGTGATCCATGCGTCTTTGTAACCCAAAATAATATAACCCATTTAAAGGTTCACTCTGCAACTTTTTTTTGAGCGAGTAAATCATGAATTTGGATTCAGACTCTTGTGTTATGCAGGTTTTGTTGGACCTAAGCACAGCATTTGATACTATTGACCATCACATTCTTCTTGAATGACTAGAATGTATAGTAGGTATCCGAGGCACTGCATTACAGTGGTTTGCCTATTATCTTGAAAACAGGACTTTTTCTGTAAATTTAGGAAAAATGTTCTCATCATCTGCATCTGTTTTGTATGGACTGCCCCAGGGATCCGTTTTAGGACCTTTATTGTTTTCCCTTTATATGCTTCCCTTGGCCCACATTTTTCAAAAATACAACATTTCATATCACTGTTATCCGGATGATTCTCAGTTTTACCTTCCAGTAAGGCTTGACACCACGGTTTCATTCGATGTGTTATTGAAATGGGTAAATGATATTAGGAGGTGGATGACAAGTAATTTTCTTCAGCTAAATGAGGATAAAACAGAGGTTTTAATTCTAGGTTGTCCTGCACATTCCTCTCCTGCTCTGGATCCCAGTTAGGTCCTCTTTCAACCAGTGTACGCAAATAAATTGAAACCTTGGAGTGATCTTCAACTCTTCACTATTTTTTGATAATCAAATTAGTGCTGTTATGGGAGCATAAAGTTTTTTCCATTTGAGATCTATTGCAAAGGTGAAGATTTGGAATAGATCTCAAGTAAAGGTTTTTATTTGGGTACTTTTGTGTATTTCTGCTGAGATCAGCTGGAGTTGTGCATGATCCATGTGTTGCCTGTATATGTTTAAATATAGGCCTATACATTTTTTTTTCAGCGTTTGGCCATTATATGCCGAATCAGTGATCCATGTGTCTTTTTAATCCCAAAAAATATCATTGCACTATAAAATTTTCAACCTAAAAGTTTGTTAAAGGTTCACTCTGCAACCATTTTTTTGAGCAAGTAAATCATGAATTTGGATTCAGACTCTTGTGTTATGCTGGTTTTGTTGGACCGGAGCGCGGCATTTGACACAATTGACCATAACATTCTTCTTGAATGACTAGAATGTATGGTATAGTAGGTATCCGAGGCACTGCATAACAATGGTTTGCCTAATATCCCGAGAACAGGACTTTTTCTTTAAATTTAGGGAAAATTTTCTCATCATCTGCACCTGTATTGTGTGGTGTGCCTCAGGGATCTGTTTTAGGACCTTTATTGTTTTCCTTTTATATGCTTCCCTTGGCCCACATTTTTCAAAAATACAATATTTAATTTTTATTTTTATTGTGTAGACCTACTTCTGCACACTGTACAGCACTTTGGATCGATTTATATTGTGTTTAAATGTGCTTTACAAAAAAATGTTGTTGTTGTTGTGAATCCATCTTCCAAACCATGTTTTTGTCTTATCCTGGATCACTACAGTACGCCTATAATAAGTGTTTATATTCGGACTATTTTAGATCGAGCGGGATGCCAACCGCTGCGGAGTAGCCCAGTACCTGCGTGACTCGTCATACATATAAACAGAGAAAAGTAGCTCCGGCTATAATGCTCTTCCACAAGACGCATGAAGTTTTGTTTATTAACCGCTAGAGCACCAAAAGTTACATAGTGCACCTTTAAATTGTTCAATACTATTATTTACAGAAAATGTGTTCTTCCTGGTTGTGGCCTTTTATGTTTTAATTGCAACTTGATAATTCACCAGTAGGTGGTGCTCAAACACTCAAGGTCAGATATGGGCTGCATCCAAAATCGCATACTTCCCTACTTTATAGTACGTGATAAGTAGTATGTCAAATTCACAGTACTCATAAAAGCATAGCCAAAAAGTACCCGGATGACCTACTTCCTCCAACGAGATTCTGAAGTGTGCATACGATGGATACTTTACTATCCCATGAGGCCACGGGACAGGATTTGTGAATGGCAGAGAATCGATGCAACTGACGGTGGTAGGTCACGTGATAATGACAACAAGACAAATGTAGTACATCCGGATTACTCATACTATATAGAACATACTTTTTTAGAGGTCGCAAAGTAAGTACTTGTTCAAAATAAGTACCTACTCGAGAGAGTATGCGATTTCAGACGCAGCCCTGCAGATCGAAAATCACGTGAAGTTTCCTGTTTCTCTGAATAGTATACTAACACACCGTTTCCGCAGTATACAGTATGTACACTGTGCACAGTACACAAATTTGTTTGCATGGATACCCGGATGACCTAGTGCAGTGGTTCCCAACCACATTCCTGGAGGCCCACCAACACTGCACATTTTGCATGTCTCCTCAATCAAACACACCTGATTAAGATTATCAGCTCATTAGTAGTGATTTAAAGATTTAAAATGGGTGTGTCAGACAAAGGAGACATGCAAAATGTGCAGTGTTGGTGGGCCTCCAGGAATGTGGTTGGGAACCACTGACCTAGTGCATTTGCCAAAATGTGTAGTACACAAGAAAGCACACTGCATAAAAAAAAAAACTGTATCCCATCATGCAATGCACTTAACTTGAACTTTTTAACAATGCAAGTAAAAGTAATATCAAAAATATATGTGAATTTTAATATTTCTGTTTTGCTTTATTATTTTTTAATAACAAATGCAAAATAACCTTTTTTATCTAACTGCCACTTACATGCAACAATTTACCATACTATTTGAAATATTTATCATTGCACAAGGCAGTATGCAGGGTATACTGCAGTATGCATAAGGCCACTCCGTTTTGAACACAGCCAGAGACTTGGACAGCTGCAAATGATTTAGCAGATTTTGAAGAAACAGAACAACACATGTGACAGCAGTGTGAGCGCTCAAGTGTTGACTGTGGGTAGTGCTGCATGTGCTCACCGTTCCTGCGTTGCCCAGAGAGAGGTGACTCATCTGCTGAGTGAGAGGACTCATCATGGACGTGGGCTGCAGAGACATGGAGTGATCTATAGAGGGCGATATCACTGCTCCCTATGACAGAACGGGACATTTACAGTACATATATTCACTTAGGAAGAAAAAGCAAGAAAGCTACATATAAGGCACATATCCACAAATATACATATATTTAATAAAAAGGGCTAAATTAAATCTGTTCATCATATAAAAGCGATTGAGCCTTTTCAGAAAATTTGGACTAAACCACTCAATTTATATGGATTAGTTTTACGATCTCTTTATGAACTTTTTAAAGCGTCAAAGTTTCAGTTGCGTAGCTGTCAATGGAGGGACAGAAATCTCTCAGATTTCATCAAAAAGATCTTTTGTTTTACGAAGATGAATGAAAGTCTTACAGGTTTGGAACATCATGAGGGTGAGTAAATGATGACAGAATTTTCATTTTGGGGCGAATTATCCCTTTAAAATATGTATAAATAATACTTAATTATTTTACTCAATATGTGTGTAGTATGTATTTTCAAGCATTTGCAGTATGAATTTGCTGATATGCTCTTTCCAGTGTTTTTAGTGTTTTAACTAAACCTATTAAAAAGCATTAATTGAAATAAAGCTAATATATATATATATATATATATATATATATATCAATCACAGTTTGTCTTTATAATGTTTGACCAATAAAATAAAATAAAATAAAAATATTAAATGAAAAACCTTTCTGTTCACAGTTTGTCTTCATAATGTTTGACCAATAAAATAAAATAAAATAAAAATATTAAATTAAAAACCTTTCTGTTCACAGTTTGTCTTCATAATGTTTGACCAATAAAATAAAATAAAATAAAATAAAAATATTAGATGAAAATCTTTTCTGTTCACAGTTTGTCTTCATAATGTTTGACCAATAAAATAAAATAAAAATAATAAAATAAAATAAAATAAAATAATTCCCTTACAGAATTGCCCTCAAAGAAATAAGCAACTTAAGGACCGGCTGCTTCCCAAAATTCCTATGTTTTTTTCCTATGTTTCTCACTATTGAGCTTTTTTTGAAAAATAATGTTAACTAAAAAAAACAAATACCAAACAGATCCTGGTAATACCATGTTTTTCTTTGAAATATATGATAAATAACGGCTCATGATGTTTAATACGCAGTAAATGATTCTGTTTATTCGAGACAGAGAGTGCGTGCGCCGTACGATGTGGCATCTGTAAAGTGCACACAGTCAGAGATTGGTGCGCACCCCGGGTCTCTCTGGGATGTGCGTGATGACTCCTGCTTTCTTACGCTGTGAGTCAGACTCTGCAAATCTTCCGTGTATTAAAGAGCTCTGAGACATCAGCACCATTACTGGCCTTTAAATGCCACAGTTTCCTCATTTATGATCCACGCCGCTCAGCTCTATACATACTGACTCACGCAAAATCATAAGCCCATTATATCACACATCACTTATACACATTATACACACCCACTCAAGAAGAAAAACACACAGTCTCATTTAGTCTCTTTCTGTTTGTCATTCATGCAGCTGAGCTTCACTTAGTTTCTGCATTCATCACTGATCTCACACACACACACACACACACACACACACACACACATCTCAGGTTCTTGATGTTGGCGTGGGCTTCAACGACACTGTAATCCAGCATCTGAGTGTGATTTAGCGTTAGAGCACTTACGCAAACACACACTCACACCAGTGTTTCCTGCACAACAGTGGCGGCCGCTGCTCTTCAAGAGTAGGAAGCACACGTCACATATCAGGGACAAAACGTGAACTTTTATTTTGTTATAGGCAGCTAAATTTTATTATAAAAGTTTGTTATAAAAGCAGCTTCTCAAACAACGGAATGGAAATAATTGACTAAAATTACTGGGTTTTGTATGTTATTTAATATACAAGACATGACATATTCATGACCGTCTGATGACTTATGATGTCCAACTGTGTTGTTTTTGACAGTAATGTTAAAAATGCAAATTTGTAAGGTTATGGAAATTTAAATCTGTCTAATTACTAACTGGTTGTTCATATGAAAACCTACTGTTAAAGACACATATTCAGTTTTGGTAAATGGTTTTTTTATCTATCTATCTATCTATCTATCTATCTACGTATATATATTTATTTATCAATGTATACATACTAATATATATATATATATATATATATATATATATATAACTAAAACGTCTGATTCTGAAATGAAAACTATTAAAATTTGTTGTCATTAATTGACAAAGCTGAAATAAAATAAAAATAAATATTCAATGAAAAACTTAAACTTAAAAAGCTTAAATGAAGAATATAAGAGATGTTGCAACTAAATGAAATAAACTAAAATAAAAAAATTTGTATACTTGACTATTTTACTCAATATGTGTGTAGTATGTATTTTCAAGCATTTGCCGTATTTGCTGATATGCTCTTTCCAGTGTTTTTATTGTTTTAACTAAAACTATTAAAATTGAAGTAAAGCTAAAATAAAATAAAATAAAATATAAATGTTAGATGAAAAACTTGTTACAAGTAATAAAATAAAGTAAAATAAAATAAAAGTAAAATAAAATAAAAAAAAAATAATAAAAAACTAAAATAATAATAATAATAATAATAATAATAATAATAATAAAATAAAATAAAATAAAATAAAATAAAACAATTCTCTTACAGAGTTGCCCTCAAAGAAAAAAGTTGGAAATAAGCAAATTAATGACCGGCTGCTTCCCAAAATTTTTAAATTTTATATAATTTGGTATTTTAATTTTATATAATTTGGTATTTTTATCAAATAAAAAATGAACTATTTTATTTTATTATAAATAAAACAAAATAAATAAAAAATAATATAAAATAATAAAATAAAAAGTAAAATGTTAAAATAAAATAAAAATAATAAAATAAATAGAAATTAATTCTAAAATAAATAAGATAAAAATAATAAAAATTAACTAAAATAAAATAAAATAATATAAAATAAAATAGGCCATTATATTAATAGTGGCGTGCAGAAATAAAAAGAAACATTTCTTTATAAATAGAAACTTTAGACTCTTAATTATGTTTGGATGAGCAATGTTCTCAAATATTGATGTGCCAGCCGATGGTTAGACTTATTAACTATTATTTGGCATAAGTTTGTTTATTCTGATAATCCATAATAAATTGGTGTGGTTTAGTGTGTTTGTTTAGACTCTGTCTGTCGAAGTCGCCCACATTCTCAGTCTATGACAGTTCAAGTGTATTTCTCCCACACACAAACACTGTTCAGCATGAAATGGATAATGAGAGACAGGCAGTGAAGAGACTTACCGGATGCTGCATGATGTAGGGCTGATGGGTGACCCAGGATGGATTCTGTACCTGAACGATAAAAATACAGATTACCAACGTCCCTTAAGACAGTTCTGATACATCCATCTCTGAGACCTCAATCGGTCAGACTCTGTAAGCAGTAAAGTTTGATCTGAGCTGGATATTATGTTACCTGGTATGTGGACATAGGTGAGATGTATGGAGACATGGGGGTCTGTGTGATCATTCTGTTTGTAATACTGTAGGCGGTCGGATAGAATCTGTCGAGAGAAGAAAAGGGCATATTTAAGCGATGATGTACGAGAGGTTGTGCAATATTGTAAATATAGCATTGAGTATGCTGCTTTCTAAGATACATTATGTTATAAATATAAGTATAATTCATTCAAGTTTTAAAAAGTTTAAAAAATAGTTGATTATTTTACTAAATATGTGTGCAGTTCGAACTGATGTGCACGGTCTTTCCAAACTAAAACTATTAAAATTCATTAATTGAAATAAAGCTGAAATAAAATAAAATAAAATATAAATATTAGATGAAAAACTTAAACAAAAATTACAAATGTTGCCATGGCAACTATATGAAATAAAAATTAAAAATAAAATTAATAATAATGTTGTTATTGTTAACTGAAACCAAAACTATTAAAAAGTATAAATAAATATTAAATAAAGCTGATTTAAAATAATAAAATGAAGAACTTAAACCTAAAAACCTTAAACAAAAAATAGAAATGTTGCAATTAACTGAAATATAATAAATTAAAGCTAAATAGAAATATTAAAAAAACCTAATAAACTAGAATTAAAATGAAAACTGAAAATTAGTGCTGTCAAACGATAAATCGCGATTAATTGCATCCAAAATAAAAGTTTGTTTACATAATATATGTATGTGTAAATATTTACATGTATACATATATATTTATATATAATTTACTATATTATATATAAATATAATATATTTTTGTTAAATATATACATGTATGTGTGTATTTATATACACATAATAAATATACACAGTACACACATATATTATATAAACAAACTTTTATTTTGGATGTGATTAATCGCGATTAATCATTTGACAGCACTAATGAAGATATAAAAATTAAAGCTAATTAAAAAATATTAATAAATACTATAATGCTGTACAAATACTGCAGTAACACTGGTTCTTTCTGAGCTCTTGTTGTTTCGTACCCATTTTGCATAGCAGCTGTGGTGGGGTCGTACGTGAGGGTCATGCCAGCCTATGAGAGAGAGAAAGAGAGAAATAAAACAACTCTTACACTATTCAGCTCATAGCTGCTTTTGAAGTGTTAAAAAATTTAAGACAAAAAGTGTTGTGCCACTTTGTGCTTGTGAATCTTCCACTAAAATACACTGAGAAAATCTGATGAAGAAAAGTGTTAATGTCAGCAGAGATAAAGACACTTGCTTTGATATTTTGTTACTTAAAGGTGTGCTATGTAACTTTTTTTGGTTCAAAATGAAAAAGAAGTCAATACACCATCAATCCTTCTTCCAAAACTTTGTCTTAAGCCCACTTTTTACGCATACGCGAGGGTCAGCGTACAGTTCACGTGACGCAAACTGCAGTAATTAGTTTATCCACAAGATGGCAACTGTGCCCTGGGGATGTCGATTCACAAGGTAGTCGAAGAAAAACTGCATAAACAGAATAGACAGGAAGCTACAGCGACGATGGAGGCCAACATAGATGAGAGATTGTGTGAAGAGGTTAGAAAGTAACCTCATTTGTACAACTCTAGCATGAAAGAATACGAAGATGTTTACATGTGTTGTAACTCGTGGTGAGAGATTGCTCAAAATTGCAAATGCGTCGAACGCCTGTGTATGCGTATGAGTCAAATAAAAGTATACTTTCCAAGGCTGTGTGTTCGACCGTGCACGTAAAAAAAATGAAGTATACCCAGGGCTTTACCCTGATTCACTACGGTAAGTCTATTATAAGTGTTTATATTTTAGACAGAGCGGGATGCTTGTACATACACCGCTCCTCCAGTGCGCGTCTCGTCATATCCATAAACAGAAAAGTTGCTCTAGCTACTTTGACGTGTGTCTGGTGTGGGAGTGGCAGAGGTTAGTTGTTACAACAAGTGAGAAAGTTTGACATGGAGCCGCTAAATCTCTAACCACACCTCTGGTAAAACAAACGGCGAACAGAGGAGAGTCTGCTGGCAAAAAGAGAATGTGACAGAGCTCGTAATAAAACAAGAACCAACATAGGCTTCGCTTTTCGGAGATGGCGAGAACTGAGGGATTTGAAATGTTGTAAAAGCGATGCGGAAATGGCATTTTTATTACTTAGGTTAGTAAGGTACTTTATTGAACAGATAAATTGCCATATGTAGCTCTCTAACAGAGTTCATTGTAAAGCATTATCGTGAAGGGTTATTTCATTATGGGTTGTTGTACGGCTGTGCTGGAGTTTATTTTCAAAGAAAAAAAAAACGTGTCTATTAATGGGTAAAGCTACAGTAACGTCTTCAGCTAGTCATCTTAAAGGGTTAGTTCACCCAAAAATGAAAATAATGTCATTTATTACTCACCCTCATGCCGTTCCACACTCGTAAGACCTTCGTTAATCTTCGGAATGCAAATTAAGATATTTTTGATGAAATCCGATGACTCGGTGAGACCTTGCATAGCCAGCCATGACATTTCCTCTCTCAAGATCCATTAATGTACTAAAAACATATTTAAATCAGTTCATGTGAGTACAGTGGTTCAATATTAATATTATAAAGAGAATATTTTTGGTGTGCCAAATCATGATTCGGATCACGTCAAACCGCCAAACTGCTGAAATCACATGACTTTGGCGCTCCGAACCGCTGATTCATAACGCTGATTCATAACGCTCCGAAGCTTCCTGAAGCAGTGTTTTGAAATCGGCCATCACAATATGTCGTTATTTAGTTTTTTTGGCACACCAAAAATATTCTCGTCGCTTTATAATATTAATATTGAACCACTGTACTCACATGAACTGATTTAAATATGTTTTTAGTACATTAATGGATCTTGAGAGAGGAAATGTCATTGCTGGCTATGCAGGCCTCACTGAGCCATCGGATTTCAACAAAACAATCTTAATTTGTGTTCTGAAGATTAGAGAAGGTCTTACGGGTGTGGAACGGCATGAGGGTGAGTAATAAATGACATTATTTTCATTTTTGGGTGAACTAACCCTTTAACATCCTCTCCATCTAAACTGGTTATATCTATTAAACATAGTAGTGAATGTTTTATGAGCAGTAGAATAACAAAGTCAAAACAATGTTCTTCCACAAAATGCATGCATATTGTTTTTTTTAACCGCTAGAGGGCCAAAAGTTACATAGTGTACCTTTAATGCAATTACATTATGTCATTAAGTGTGGCTTAAGTGTACAAATGCGTGTTGGGACTACAGTACGTTATACAGTAGTTGCTGACAAATAACTTAAAATGATGCCACTATTCTCCCCTCAAGTTTGAAGCCAAATGTGTTATTTTACACTTTTGTGCAGCATGCACGGATAAAAACCCATCTATGTTTTGTATGTGTATATTATATATATATATATATATATATATAATTTGTAAGTCACTTTGGACAAAAGTGTCTGCTAAATGATTAAATGTAAATGTAAAGCCATAAAATTGGTTTTACTGAAATTATCTGGCGTGACAGAAACCCATCTTGCTGTAATTACATGCAGTCCACGACCTTCTCTGAGCATGGCTTGCCCATGATAAGCAGAAAAAATGAAAATGTTCAAAGTAATTTTTATTATAAAAACCACAGTATTGACTCAATTAAGGACATTTGTGATGTGATGTGATGTGATGTAATACATTGTAATGGCCAATGAATGGCCATATGACACTGTGAATACTAACTAAAGGAACATGACTCTGCTCCAAAACCTAGTGAGCTGACTAGGCAGCATTTTAAGGCATCATATGTGCAAAAGGCTGTTAAAAGTCTGCTAAGGCGCTTCTTTTGACCGAATTTTGTCACATCTATTGCAGAGAAGGCAATCCCAGAATGCACTGCGACAAAATCACTGTAAAATGGATTATAAAGCAAAAGAAATATTAGTTATAAATACAATTAATTCAATCCCGAAGAGAACTGTTAATAAAATAAAATAAAATAAAATAAAAATGTTGATTACAAATATGATTAATCAAAATAATCCGAATTAAATAAGACAGAAAATAAAAAATAATAAAATAATATAAAAAAAAAGTAAAATAAAAAAATTCTTTATAAACAGATAAAACAAAACAAGATAAAACAAAATAAAATTACAATTAATTAAATGATCAAATAAATAAAAAATACATAATAAAATAAAAAAATTAATTACAATGATCAAAAAATGTACTTTTTCCCCAATATCTGCATGTGCTTGTTTTATTTTTATACTTATTGGAGAATCACACTGCTAACAAACTCTTCTGACATTAATTGTGAGTCGAGTCTCCTGTCACAAATCAGTCACTTATGAGGATACATTTCAGTTAGGATGCTGTATTACAAGGCAGCTCCCTATGTAGGAAGCTCACTAGGATTTGGAACAGAGCGTGAGTGTCATGATGGGTAACATCAAGTGACTCAGCAGTTTACACAAACACAAACACAAACACACACACACACACACACACACACACACACACACACACACACACACAGTCTCAGTATCACTTCTGTGGTTCACGTAATATATGACTGTATTAGAGTTGATTGTGTAAACACACACACCCACATGACCACCGTTGTGTAACATCCCTGCTGTCCATGTGTTCGCTAACAAGCTGTGGCAGGTGATATATGGCTGCAAAAAGTGATACGGACACAGAGCAAAAGAGCAGTACTCACAAGTCTGCTGTCCCCGTCTCTGGCCCAGGCTCGTCCGTTCTGCACATATTTATTTTGACTCTGACGCTTCTTCTGGCCTCCGTCCGCAAACTTGCACAGCAAGGGTTCTGACGGGGCTGCAGAGAGACACGGAGGAGGTGATGAACTCTCAGCGTGATGCTGACTGCTCACTCATAGTATGGCCAAAATCATCATAGTGTGACAGCAGAAATGGCTTAGAGATTTTGTTATACCACAGCAGGACTGCTTTATGTTATTTAGTACATTAAACACTAGGGATGCACGATATATTGGCCACAATATCGGTATCGGCCGATATATGTTCATTTTTAATGTTATCATTATCGGTCCGATATATTAAAGTGGATAAATAATGGATTATTTCCTTCAGCTGAGACACTTCAGATGCGCACTGTTCGCCATTTTTTTGTAATCAGGCTCTCAAAAATTATATAAACATTTGGATTTAGATTTATCGGACAATATATCGGTTATCGGCTTTCAAATATAAAGAATTATCGGTTATCGGTATCGGCCAAAATGTTCATATCGGTGCATCACTAATAAACACAGAGTGAAAATATGGAGCAGGACATGTTGCAAACAAGCCAAGACAATTTAGAAACCTCTAAAACGATTTTCCTTTTGGATGACATCACAAATGCCTCCTATTTTTCAGCCCCTCCCCATCAGACTCAATTCTGGTATATAAAACCCACCAATGTTATTTTAGTATTATTTATATACTTTTATCGCTTTTTATTAATATTTTGAAATAGCTTTTGTTATTATATTTTAAGTTATTATTTTTGCCAATTTGTCTAGTCTTTTTTTTTGCCAATTTGTTATGCAATTTTGTAGTTATTATTAGTTTTCGTTCATTTTAAATATTACTATTTAGGATTAATTTATTTTTTGTTTTAGTTTTAGTGTTTATTCATTTTAAGTAACTAATTTCATTGCTTTAACTTAAACTTGTTTCAGTTATGTGCCAAGGTAACTAAAATATTTTATTTTATTTTATGTAAGTTTTATTTCAGTCAATAAAATGTTTTAATATTTTTAGTTAATGATAATAACCCTGAAGCCCACTTTTCACAATTCAATCAATTCCTGATAAGGATGCACAAGATATCAACACCATGTCAGATATCATTTAAATTTTTTAGTTGATTTAATTAATTTCAACCTATTTTAAGATTTAAGATTCATTATATAGCACTTAAATTAAAGTGATAAACTTAAAACGACAACTTAAATTATGGAAAAGATAAATTTCCAGGGAATGCATGAACTGATCAAATGTATACCTTGAATGTAATGCTTTGGATAAAAATGCATAAATGTAATTGTATAAAAATAGTTTAAGGAAAACATGAAACTTTTTTAAAGAGTTCTTTCCCTTTAAAAATGCATTTCATGTTAATTTAATATAACATTACATGCACCCTTAAAGGAAAAGTGCTTTAGTTGGCTATTTTTGTTATTTTTCTTTTTTTTTTTTTTTTAACAAATCAAGATAGATTTACAATATCTACCATTTATCGGTTACATTTTTATGGAAGCTTGTTTCTGCCACTAAATGAAATAATAAAAAAGGTAATTGCAACTTTTTCTCACACAATTCTGACTTTTCTTCTTGCAATTGCGTCTTATAAAGTCAGAATTGCGAGTTTATATCTTGCAATTCTGACCTTTTTTCTCATAAATGTTTATATCTCGCAATTCTGACTTTATAACTCGCAATTCTGACTTTATATATCACAATTCTGACTTTATATCACAATTCTGACTTTAACTCACAATTCTGACTTTATAACTCGCAATTCTGACTTTATAACTCGCAATTCTGACTTTATATCTCGCAATTCTGACTTTATATCACGCAATTCTGACTTTATATCTCGCAATTCTGACTTTATATCTCGCAATTCTGACTTTATATCACGCAATTCTGACTTTATATCTCGCAATTCTGACTTTATATCACGCAATTCTGACTTTATATCTTGCAATTCTGACTTTATATCACGCAATTCTGACTTTATAACTCGCAATTCTGACTTTATATCTCGCAATTCTGACTTTATATCTCGCAATTCTGACTTTATATCACGCAATTCTGACTTTATATCACGCAATTCTGACTTTATAACTCGCAATTCTGACTTTATATCTCGCAATTCTGACTTTATATCTCGCAATTCTGACTTTATATCACGCAATTCTGACTTTATAACTCGCAATTCTGACTTTATATCTCGCAATTCTGACTTTATATCACGCAATTCTGACTTTATAACTCGCAATTCTGACTTTATATCTCGCAATTCTGACTTTATATCTCGCAATTCTGACTTTATATCACGAAATTCTGACTTTATATCACGCAATTCTGACTTTACATCTCGCAATTCTGACTTTATATCACGCAATTCTAAGAAAAAAGGTCAGAATTGTGAGATAAAAAGTCACAATTACCTTTTTAATTTTTAATTTAAATGGCAGAAACAAGCTTCCATAGATTTAACATTAACTTTCATTTACATTTACTCATTTAGCAGACGCATTTATCCAAAGCGGCTTACAAATTTTAGTTGCACTTTATTTTACAGTATGTGCACTTTCAATGTACTTACAGTGTACTTACCCACAAAAGTACTGACTAATGTAAGGTAACTACATGGATTAAGTTAAGGTTTAGGGTCAGTACCAGTCAGTGTCATTACTACAATACGTACATAATATGTTCATGTGAATCAGGACTGTAAAATAAAGTGCTATTTTTATCAGCCATAGTATGAAAATAATTACTGCATTAGACAGAATTTCAATATTGGTGCATCCCCAAGTCCTGACACATACAATCAAGTATTTTTCTTTCTGAATATCATGTTTCACTCAGAAATATGCCAGATTATAGAAGTAAAATGGGTTGCAACATGGTGTGACTTGAAGTTGCAAAGTTGCTCTAGCTGTAAACAATTAAACTTTGTGCCCAACAAACAACCCTCATTAACAACAGTTTTAACATCTATGTTTCATTGTTGCACATTTAAAGGCACAGCAAAATCTCTGCCAGTTATATACCGCCCATCACTGTCTTAAAGCCTCTGAGGCTTCCTGAATCCATCTACAATGACTTTCCCACAATGCTTGGAGAACAGGCATCTAATTTGGAAGCTGTCTTCGTATAATCCCCTTCCTTCCTTTCTGACATGGTCAGTGGAGACTATTTCAGTCTAATAATCCAATTAAAATGCTTAGAGAGGCCACGCCAGGCCTAGATTCCACTCAAAGACTTGCAGTAGAAGAAAATTAGCACACATTGCTTTCACTTGAACCCCAAACGGACCTCCATGGATCAATAAGCTCTCACTGCAGAATTATGTACATCCAGCTCCTCCCAGCTTTGTATTATTTCAGTGTTTCGTGCAGCAAGCCTGAATCTACATTCGTGCGAAAGCCGTTTGGTATGGCTGAATGGTTGCGCCACATGCCCGAAAGCCTGTTTCCATTTAGACCCCATCCGAGGAGAATCATTACCAGAGAATGAATGAATGTGCTCCAACAGAGCAGCGCTGTGTGTTTATGCACAAACAAATAGAGTTAAAACACACATTCGAGGAGTGGATCACCCACAAATGACAATTCTGTAATCATTTACTCATATTATATGGAGAAAAAAGAGGCAAGGATATTCTTCAGAAATCTTTTGTGGAAGAAAAGGATTTGGAAACAACATGAGGGTGAGCAAACAATTTTGAATTCGAGTAAATGTGAAGCATGCATATGCACAGACACACACTTACCCATAACTCCAGCTGGTGTTTTGAGAAATTTCCCATTGAAGTGAGAGATGACAGCTTCACATTTCTCTGTTGACTCCATCCTAGAGAAACATTATCGGTTTATAGGTTTACACATTTTACTGTCAGGTTGTATTAAACATCATTCCCATTATCTGCACCTGCTGTCAATGTTGAGAAACGTGTTAAAGTCATATGAAGCATAGCTATAAAATAAAGCTAAATTTTGAATATGACACTATTTTTAATGCACGGCTGGTCATCAGTCCTTCCTTTTCTTGTTCAAACAAAGCTGTTTTAACGGCATCTCTCATTTAAACTTGATTTAGAGTCAGATTTGGTATGACTGATTCATTTCAGCGAATCGATTCAAACGGTTTATTTTAGTGAATCAATTTAAACTTCTGATTCAATGATTCATGTGTGCCATCACTCAAAAATGTTCAAAGAATCAGGGTTATTACAGTAAATTAAAACTAAAACTTAAACAAAAAACATTTTCATTACTTGAAATAAAATAAACATTAACTGAAATAAAATTAAATATAAAAAAAAAAAAATGTAAACTTATTTTATTTAAGCTAGTTTCTAAGGCACCATTTCTCATTTTAATTTAGTTTAACTTGATGTACTAAAATAACTAATTTAAAATTACTAAAAACCCCGAAAACACAACAAAATGACTTTTTTTTTTTTTTTTAAATATTAATAAAAACTATAATAGTATCTCAATTACACTAAAATAACTCTCTGCATGGTATTTTATGTATAAAAATGTTTTTTTTTTTTTTTTTAATTTAACCTTAAATGTATGTATTTATATGTATTTAAATATTGCTGTTTATTTCTATATTTTGTTTTATGTGTGCATAATATAAATGAAAATGGTTAAATATCATTCTTCCTGAGCACCTTGATTATTTTAACTACAAAAAATAAATTACATTGTAATCAATTTTAAAACGATTACAGAGATTTGTATTGAATATCATCAAGAGGGGGTAGAAATTGAGATTTTCATAAATGTTTGGATATGTGGAGCTATGAAATCCAACATGACAGAAGTTTTGTGTTATTACAAACTATTAACATTATTTATATTGTTTATATTTAAAAAACTTCTTCTCTGGTTAAATCAACAGTTCATATTTCTTTGAGGAGTTTTTCACTCAAACGAATAACATTTAGGTTAATACAATCAAGTTTTAACTTGCATTGCGTGTCATAAATGTACCAAGAGAGGTTCAGAGAGTTCAGTTGTTCTGGCTTCGTCGTGCGGATATGTCAGATACACAGATATATTTTAAAGCAACTGACTGGCACTAAGAATCATGGGAGGGTCTGAAGTGTTTGTGTTGTGGTGGGCAGAAAGCCAGGGGCTTTCCAGGACGTCTGATTCCCGTGCCCTGATCGACGTTACAGTTTTGAACCATGGTTGGTTCACTGAGGGGGAATTCACAAAGAATGATAGCGTGACAACACAAGCTGATATGGTGATTTGGGGTCAGGTATGAGGACCCTCACCTGGCAAATCCGACCCCTCGGCTGGCGCCGTTGCTGTCCCGCAGGATGCGTGTGGAGACGACCTGACCGAACGGCTTCAGCATGGCCTCTAACTCCTGTTCATCCATGGTCAGCGGCAGGTTAGATATGTACAGGTTAGTGGGGTCCTGCTCTTGTTGCTGTTGAGAGTGCGACAGAGAGAAAAAGAGACAAAAACTGTTAAACTTTTGCCATTTTATTTGTTATCCGATAAAGGCTATGTCGATTAGCATTGAAGTATAAATATACTTTATTATCATGAAAATACCGGAGAAGGCTTGAAGAACTCAGATAAACCATATATTGTCGTAGCTGTGTTTATTAATCATGTTTAATCAAAGTGTTTCAATCTTCTATTTATTCAGCTACAGATGCCCATAGGGATTTCAGAAACGACGTGCGTTATATCATACTTCTGCGGGGCATATTGGGAGTTTCTGCATGAGAGCGCCCTCTGGCTTTCAGATGGAGCAGCATTTGCTACTGATCACAGAGCCGTGCTTCACTGAGAAGCTGTGCATAAAAAAAAATTCTGGGCGATTCGGAGTGAATTATGGTGCTAATAGAGTCTCATGAAGTAACAGTCGAGCACAGAACGGCCAAGGTCAGGATTTTTGTTACATAATACATTAAATTTCGGTTTGTTTTTCACCAAACCCTATCGTAAACCCCTAGAACACTTGGAATATACGACACGTGTTGGATGGGATCATTCTGTAATACTTTTGTTGTCCGAAAAAGAAAGAACTAGAGGTCGACTGATTGATCAGTTTTGCTGATTAATCGACACCGATAACCGATTGCTGGAACAAACGGTTATCGGCAAAAATCAATACCAATAGTTTTTCCGGGCTGCGTCCGTTGCTGGAGCAGCTGAGAAGGGTCCGCTGTCATTATGCAGTACGAGAGCGGCCTCTAGAGGCGAAATAAAAACCATCACTGACGCCTTGTGGAGTTTGTTTTGACACGTGAGACAAGTGAGAGCGGGACACTTTAGATGCGTATTTAAAATAAAGACAATGAAAGGGAATGTATACAGTACACTATCATACGTGTTCAGTTTTTATATCATTATAAAGTAATTAATTTGTTGATTAGGTGCTGCATTAGTAGAGAAAGAGTATGTTTGCCATCGAGGCTGAGAAGACGATAACATTAGGACCTAAAGCGGTTAAATGAATGTGACAAAAATACACACAAGTTGACCCAAATGTTTAATGTCACGATTGTTACCATCTATTTGCATTAGTTTATATTCAGCTGGTCACTTTTATGCATTTCTTATGTTGCAAATTTAAAGTAAATTTAACATTATTTGAATGAATAATCAAGGTATAATTAATATTTTAACATTTATTTATATTTAAAAAGTACGGTACATTTTCATGGGTTCAGTACTGTTTTTTAATTTTCAATTCAGCACTATTTTATGTGTTATGTTTGTTTTAATTCAGTATCCATTTTAAAAATATCGGTTGATTAAATCGGTTATCGGCCAGTGTAGTTATCGTTAACGGTAAAATCAACTATCGGTCGACCTCTGGAAAGAACGACATACTGCATCAGAACACCAGGGTGAGTAAATGATGCTTTCTTTTTCGTTTTAGGGTGAACTATCCCTTTAAGATTTCAGTTTAAAAGGGTGCTAATAGTCACACCTGAGTAACACACACCTGTAAACACACCTCAGGCCCTCAGATCTTATCATTCAGTTCAATTCACACACTGCCAGAGCTCCGTCACAGTATATAAACACTTTATCAGTTAACGGACGAACACCTGGAGATCTGACAACAGAAATCACTGACCATCCATACTTGCCATCCAATAATCACCCTGTTCTAAAACCTAGTGAGCTGCCTACATAGATGTCTTCTTACACTTACTAACAAACTCAAAGCAACAAGCAGTGTGTCTGCCCACACTTTGAGAGCAAAATATATAATATAATCACAGCCAATTAGAATTTGACATTTAATATACAGTTATGTGGAACAAGAATGTGGACAAATAGAATTTAACTGTGGGCGGAGCTACCCAGTGCAACATGGACAAATAGAATCTAAGCAACCAACAAACTTTCCTGTCATTTGTTATTGGTTTTGGCTGGTTATATATGGGTCATTGACGAATAAGGTTTTTAAATGTGTAAAAAAACATAATGGAGATATAATAAATTTTTCTTAAGTGTTAACAATGAGATTATGTGGTTTTTATAATCAATTAACACTGCTTTTGTCATTTTTTACAAGATGGACAAAATTTGTCACTAAAAAAGTCATTCGGTTTAACCAAAATTTCGGTTTTACCGAATGACACTTTTGGTTATACCGAATGACAATATTTTCAAACAATGCTAACAGGCTGATATCTAGCTAGCTAGCTAGCTAGCTAACAAAAGGATAATCAAACATTTTATATTTAGTACAAGTTTTTAAAATATTAAAACATTTTCCATGTTTTATAGTGGTTGTACCGAATGACCTGATGTTTTGGGACATGCGTATGAGAAAAAAAAAAAAAAACATGAATTTTTCAAATAGTTAAGAGAGAGTTATATGTTTGCTTCACAACCATGCGGTCCTTTGCAGGTGTCTGAATGATGTCACATCCTGTCACATGATACTGACCGCATGACTTGATCCAAAATGGTCCCTTTATATTGGTTATTCCGAATGACATCAATGAAATTCATTTTTCCGAACATACTTTCTCATAAACAAAGAAAAGACTTCTACACATCATTTTAACACCATTTTGCACTATGTTGATATATGATGTTATAAAATCATGCCAGAATAAAAAATATATACATTTATTACATTTTAAGATATTTTAATCACAAATGAAATGGCTGCTTTTGGACGGTTAAACCGAATGACATTTGGCACTTCAAAATCTTTAGCAAAATATAATTAAAACCTTTTGGATTCACTAAAAGAGATGTAGTTGTACTACCTTACATACTTTGGATGTCATATCTTTATTTTTTTTATTATTATTAAGGCCTTTGGACAAAAAAATGACCCGTCACGTCATTGACCCGTATATATATGGTGATCAATTCTCACTTTTAACTAGTTGCTTATTATCTTGCATATTAATAGAGGATTGGCGGCTTATTAGTACTTATAAAGCACATATTAATGCCTTATTCTGCATGACCATATTCTACATCCCTTAATCTAACCCAATACCTAAACTTAAATGCTACAACATCTACCTTAATAACTATTAATAAGCAGTAAATTAGGAGTTTATTGAGGCAAAAGTCATAAGTTAATAGTGAATATGTGTTCCTCATCTTGTGGAAACTTATCTCTGCAAAGGATACATGCAATGCTGCCTACGTTTTGGAAGGCTTTGTGTCGATGCCTTGAAATGTTGTCTAGGTAGGCAGCTCATTATGTTTTGCTAGAACTGTGAATGAAGACAATATCTAAATACTTGCACAGTACAGGTGAATTAAATTCATAAAAGAGGCTAAAGTGAAAACATGTCTGCCTCTCCATACTCTCTAGCTAATAAAGGGCGAGCATTAATATTGATGAGCAGCTCATTTGCATGCGGCTCTCGGCCACCCCCCATCCAAGCGCTGAAATGTCGACTGATTTCCTGCCGTAGTTTCCCTTCCATCAGCAGAAACGAAAAGAGAAACAGGCAGAGAGGGAGAGAGAGACTCTCCCCAGGGACAAAAGGGCCGCTACATTAATATTCATTAACATCCTACTGCGTTCAATCTCCACCCCTAAGAGATGGAGGAAAAATGAGCAGAACAAAGAGAAGACAAGGGAGAGGCGGGATTGGATTACTAAAGTAATACGCTGACAGAAAAAATCAGCATAGCACCATTAGGGAACAATAGCAGAGTGCCGGCGCTGAGCTGTCGTACCCAGAGACCGCTGCTCCATCACGGGTAACGGACGGAAGAGCAAACGGGCGCTGGAGATCCTAAAGAGTCATTAAAAACTATGTTTATTTTATTTTTTTAAAAAAGATGGAGCTATTACAAATGACAATGTCTATAACTTAACACCGAAGGTCGAACGCTGGAGCTAATAGCGGGTGTTTTATGGGCCTGTTTTTGAATGGCAAATAAATTCACAATGTGCTTGGCTTGCTCCAGGGGGAGAACTAAAACGCTGGCGTGGTTTTTAAACAGACTTATCCAGACTGAAATCTAACACCAGAGCCACATACCGGTGCTAACCCTGATCATCAGGGTCGGGCTACACCAGCCATACGGAAGATGTTATTTAAAAAGGTGCTGTAAGCAAAATAGCATGAATAAAATGTACTAAAATATGTAGAATGATATGAAAAAAAATGCATTAGATGCCAGATCAGATTGATCAAAAGTGACACAAAAGACATTTACATTATTACAAAAAAATTCTATTTCAAATAAATGCTGTACTTTTGAACTTTCTTTTCATCAACGAAAAAAAAAAATCACGGTTTCTCTCTCTCTCTCTCTCTCTCTCTCTCTCTCTATATATATATAACATGTATTTTAATCAATATGAAGTATTGATTTAAGGTTTGAGGACAAAGTATTATTGTTTGTATATGTATTTAAATATACATTATATTACATATATAATAATTGAATATATAAATACAAATATAAAATATACAGTACCAGTCGAAAGTTTGGAAACATTACTATTTTTAATGTTTTTGAAAGAGGTCTCTTTCAAAACAGTTGTGCTGCTTAATATTTTTTTATAACCTGTGATACTTTTTTCAGGATTCATTGATGAATAAAAAGTTAAAAAATAACAACATTTATTTAAAATAAATATTTTTCATATCAATGTACACTACCGCTCAAAAAGTTTGGGGTCAGTAATTTTCTTTCTTTCTTTTGTTTTGAAAGAAATTAATACTTTTATTCAGCACGGATGTGTTAAATTGATCAAAAGTAATAGTAACGATTTTTATTGTTATAAAAGATTTCTATTTTGTATAAATGCTGTTCTTTTTAACTTTTCATTCATCAATGAATCCTGAAAAAAGTATCACAGGTTCCCAAAAAAATACTGAGCAGCACAACTGTTTCCAACATTGATAATAAATCAGCATATTAGAATGATTTCTGAAGGATCACGTGACACTGAAGACTGGAGTAATGATGCTGAAAATTCAGCTTTGATCACAATAAAAAAAATATATATTTTAAAGTATATTAAAATAGAAAACCTTTATTTTAAATTGTAATAATATTTCACAATATTACTGTTTTTTTCTGTATTTTTGATCAAATTAATGCAGCCTTGATGAGCAGAAGAGACTTCTTTCAAGAACATTAATGTTTCCAAACTTTTGACTAGTACTGTATATGCATTTTGAAGATGAATTTCTTCATAAATCTTACATTTTTGTAACATTAAAAAATAAGTTGGCTTGGTTGGAGCAAACATCATCAAGTGTGCATCACTCCCATTCTTCCATTTGTATTATTTCAGGGTTTTCATGACATTTTCACGACCATTATTAAAAAAGGTGTTCAAAATCTACATACACCTATAGGCTAAGTTACGGCAGGCTGGTGCAGCTGGCCTCAGATTACCGGACAGAGCGAGGCTGTTCAGACATGGAAATCAGCTCAGTGCTGGAACGTCCTGACGCTGAGCCGCTTCAGGCACGCAATGCTGAATTACATCTCTCAGGTCAGGCATTAAGAGCTTAACGCTGATATCAGTGTACAGATACTGAGAAAAGACACAGTACATCAATCTCACACACATCCCTATTAGCTGATCAGCTGACATTAGACACCAAATACCAATTTCCAGCACAAAAAAAAAAAAAAAACATTTTAAAACAATGAATCTTTAAAAAATTAAGTCTGAAATATCATACTAGACTAGTATGAAGCAATACTCCTGAATAACAGTGCAAGAAACATTGGTATCTGTGTGTGTGGGCTTGCATGTGTGTCACCTGCTAACAATTTACTCAATATGAACCATGTGACTTCGACAGAAAAAGCACACAATATGCGTATGGAGTAAGTGTGTGTCAGACACAGATGGTACAAGAGAAAGTGAGAGGAAAAAAAACTAAGTGTATATGTGTGAACGAGAATGCATGGCATATGTGAGGGTGTAAGAAGACTATGTTCAGAATATATTACTCTTACAATTCCTGCACTATATAGTATGTATACCATGCACAGTATGTGAAGTTTCTACATGTATAGAATATCCAGATGACCTACTATGCCAAAATGTGAAAAATACAACAGAAAACACTATGTGAAATACTATATTGTAGCTATCGGCAAAAACCTAATTTCTCCATATATATATATATATATATATTTTTTTTTTTTTTTCATAAATCATTACTATTGGTCACCCTGTACATCTCTCTGTGGGTTTTGCTAATAATTTACTAATAAAAAGTATTAAAAAGAGCTTGTGACTAAACCTCGTAACTCCATTGGATTCTTAAACCGTCAGTCAAACATCATAACTCCGCCCCGCCTAACGTCATTGCTTGTTTGCAATGCAAGGGTAAATAAAGAACTGGTTGTTTGAATAAGTACAGCATTTTCTTTACTCAAAAAACACTATATATATATATATATATATATATATATATAAATAAAAGGCTAATGTTTTATGTATTTGAGGAGCAGAGAAGAGTGTTCGTCTAGCATTTGTCGTTGATTCATAGCAAAATTTTGTCTTAAATAGCCTGTGCGACGCACTTACTGCCTCAGATGTGTCCGTTCTAATGACAGACAAAACACGTATGTCAGAAATGCATTGATTAAAAACCTTAACTCCTTTTGAGCTTGATTGTGTTCAAATGTTGTGAAATAATATAATGAAATATGCAAGCGTCTGACCATATATAAAGCCACAATATCAACTTTGACAACATAGTGTTTAATTATTAGGGCTGCCCTCAACTAAAGATTTTTCTAGTCGACTAGTAGTCGTTTATTTAAGCGATTAGTCGACTAATCGCGCATTTATTTTGATAAACCATATAAATCATAATAATGAGCCTTTAGTTGCCTATATATAATACATCGCCTTATCAGCGCTCAAACACATACATAAAGCTTGCAGCAGCGCACCGGTGTTGTGTCGAATTTTGACCCCAAATTATTAACCCCCTCGTTGAAGTCCTAATCCTAAACCCTCCCCCACACCTTATCCTAAACCTACCAATACTAGGGGGTAATAAATTTGGCACAACACCGGCAAACGTAATGATTTTGAATGTGGCATGAAAAAATAGAAGGAGACTTCTGAACATTTTAATAATTTATTAATAAACTAGCGTTTTGTGTGTTTTTGGCTGCAGAGATGAAGTCAACGATGCTGACTCGTCATCTCCGCAGTAGTTGACGCGCCTATATGCACATTTCATTTGGATTACCTAATCTGAGAATATTTGTTTTCGATTTGAATCGGTTCATTTAAAAGTAGACATTTCAAGCTTTCCATAGATATATATGTCTGTGGGGCCAAGTATACACTGAGTTTCGGTTCATTTTTGTGGCGTGCTCAAGTTCACTTGAAACTGAGACGGCAGAAAGCACATCCTGTTTGTTTTCATTATTTTACAAAGGCACAACGTTTTGTTGTTATTGTGAGTTCACAGAAATAAAAGCAAAGCATTTACAGTTTCGAATGTTGTATTATTCTTATCTGTATGACCAAAAACGATGGAGTATTTTAAGTTAAATGCAAGTGATCGCGCCGGCACCTCAATGTCATGCAGCAAGCGAGCGGACTTGTAAAGTTGCTACTACTTTGATGTTTCAAGTGATAAGCCATATTTGAGGTCGATGAATGATGAATAGTAGGCGAATGTTTGGATTTCCTGCCTGTAACGATCTGTCCATCACAGACTGTCGATTTCGCCACTTCCTGTGAAGGGTTTTTTTTTTTTTCTGCAACTAACCGACTAATACCAATTTTGGTCGACTAAGCCTCTTCTCATCAACTAACGACAAGATATTAGAGGGCAGCCCTATTAATTATTTTAAAAAATAGTGTTTTTTTCAGTTTCCTGAAAAGTAGCGGTTTTGGACATCATCGTCGATATGCAATGCATATGCAATGATATTTAATGACTCAATATTTGATTAAAATGCAAAAAGATCTGGATCTAAAATGCAATTTCTGATATGATAACTGAAAGACACTCGCTGAATTAAACATGCAACGGTATGAAATCATGTGACAGTAATGCAGTATAAGACGTTTTTCAGAGATTTATCATTGCATAATGTGTTCTCAGTCACATACATATTTTAAAAACACAGTAGGCAGTAAAAAGTACATACTTAAAAATAGTAAGCTAGTTTTCCACTGCAGACAAAGACAGCGTCCAGGGTTCAGACACAGTGCCTTGTCACTAGGTTACTCCAGGGGCTTCCTGTCTGAGATATTGATGTCTAACCATCTGTTTATATCATAAACAAGGTGAAAGGACGATACATCCAAGGACAACACGCCAAGATGTCTGCGCCAGAGTGAGAGCATGAAAAAAGCACAACTCTCACCCATTCCTAAAATATTGTTCAGGGAGAGAGAGACAAAACTTTCATTTTTAGGTGAACTATTCCTTTAGGATTTAGTCATAATCAAACACACATAACTGTGCTCTTGAAATCACAACACTGTCAGTACTGATATATCTGTTTTAATACACACTTGCCCTTTAAATAAATATGCATGCAAATTCTGATGCTCTAATTAACTTGTTAGTGAATCATCACAAAGAACAAGAACAACAAGTCAGAGTCAATATAAGTTGTCTTTACGAAACAACAAATGGAATGCATTTTCGCAATATACACCCTCCTTTAACAAAAACCAGACTTCAACTCCAGGCAATCAAATAAAATATCTTTCATTTGTTTAGAAATGAAACTGGGGAAAGAAGGAAGCATGCCTTAAAATGCTAACTATGTAGGCAGCTCACTAGATTTGAGACTCCTTGAGTCACTTGAACAAGGGAGTGGAATGAGACACACCCTGACTGAGGCTTTTATAGAGCCTGATCGTCAAGGCTTTTAACTTCCACAGGAATGTAAACCACACAATCGCAATGCAACACAAATGCAACGCTTTGCCAACTCCAGATATATATCATATACTCATATAGATAAAATGTAATACTCATATATATAAAATGCATCATTCATTTTTATACACTACAATAAAGAGAATTTGGTAGAAAATGTGTTTAATTGTCATGGAAATATCACAAAGGTTTCTGTTTGTCTTTGAAACATTCAGCGGGTTTGTCTGGATGCTGCACCTGTGAGGGCGTGTCTGCCTCCCTATGAACAGCACAAGTTCATACATTCACACTCACAAGCGTCTGCCGCTGACATCACAGTCACCTGACGTCACACGGATTCAGTGAAGCGTGTCAGGAGCAGCTCGCTGCAGGTGACAGGAAGAACAGGTGTACACAGGTGTGCTCTTACCTTTGCCATCTGAGCCTGAACTCCGCTGGTCTTCAGAGCGCTGACGGCTTTCTGAGCAGCAGCAGGGCTGTCAAAGTCCACAAAGCCATACCCTGAGAGAAAGACAACCACAACATGGTGTTAGATACAGCTTCAAAGAGACAGCTTTAAAGAGACAGCGCACATGAATAACACACAGTTTCAACCTGAAAAACAAGGTGTTCTAGGGTGAATCTATAGGGTAAAAATGTAAAAAAAAAAAAAAAATTTTAAAATCTGAAAAAAATATTAATGAATACTGTTTTATTATTTATTTTATTTTATTATTTAATTTAAATTCCAACACTATAAAATACTACTCTAAAATACTAAAAAATAAATCAAAATACTCTATTTTATTTTAGAGCATTTTATTTTAAACGTATTTAAGTATTTTATTTTAGAGTATTTTATTTTAAAAGTATTTGAGTATTTTATTTTAGAATATTTTGTTTTACTCTAAAATACTCTGCTCTAAAATACTCTAGACTAATATAAATAATTTATATTAGTCTAGAGTATTTTAGAGCAGTTTATTTTAGAGCATTTTAGAGTAAAGTATTTTATTTTAGAATATTTTAGTATTTTAGAATATTTGAGTATTTCATTTTACTCTAAAATACTCTAAAACTATAATATAAAATATAATATAATAGAATGATTTATATTATAATATATATAATATAAAATTCTCTAAAACTAAATACTCTAAAACTAAATAATCTATTTTATTTTAGAGTATTTTATTTTATTTTAGAGTATTTTACTTTAAAAGTATTTGATTTTTTTTTTGAATATTTAATTTCACTCTAAAATACTCTACTCTAAAATTAAGAGTATTTTATTTTAGAGTATTTTGATGTAGAGTATTTTATTTTAAAATTATTTTAAAGTAGAATATTTTATTTTAGAGCATTTTAGAGTAGAGTATTTTATTTTAAAATTATTTTAAAGTAGAGTATTTTATTTTAGTGTATTTTAGAGTAGAGTATTTTATTTTAAAAGTATTTTAGAGAAGAGTTTTATTTTAAAAGCATTTTAGAGTATTTTATTTTGGAGTATTTTATTTTACTCTAAAATAAAACAAAACAAAATAAATAAATAAAATTATAAAATAACAAAAAAGGTGACAGAATAAAGTCCAAGACCTCTGTCATAACCAAACAGTTCTAATATAACACGAAGTTCTAATAGAAAGTTAGCGTTCTTATTCATGAAATAATAATATGTTTTTTCCTGCTTAATTAGTTAATCAACTTTAAGCTCGGTCATATCTTCCAGAAAAACATAAACTGATCAAGTGCACATTTATCCATGTAAAATGTAATTTCATGAAACATTCTGGAAATGCGCAACTCTGTTACTGAAATTTTAAAGAAACTTTGTGACAAGAAATTATGTAATTTACAGGAAAAGTGATGCAATTTACCAGACAATAAAGCAAGACTCAAAAGATCTTAAATGACACCATCTGATGGGTATATACTTTTTAATGCACAAAACGGCAACAGACACAGGACCTCTTGAGAGCATGTGCAAAGAGTGTATTGGGTGAACACATTAGCGGTTTCCACTTTAAGAGCAGGAAGAACCAAAGCGGCGGGTTGAAGAGAGTATCTTATCTCAGCGTGTGCGAGTAAGTGTGCTGTGACTCATCTATCACAGAGCCCTGAGTGAGAGAACCGCTGCACTATCAGTGTTTGCTTCCCCTAATGAGAACAATTAAATGGACACGAGGAAGCTGATCCAAGATAAGTCCTTACGTTCAGCTCCTCCCTTCACACTCCTCTGCTGCAGCCGGTTGCTATATTTAATCAGCGAACAGGTCAAACCACAAACACAGCCAGCACAGAACATCCTGACTAACAGCTCAAATATATATATATGACGTACAGGACAAAGAAACACTCACTAAACGCAGCCACAGGTATGATCCATCTGCTACGGGCATCAACATCATTTCATATCAGATCAAATTGTTTAGATGTAAGAGAAAACACAGTGTGGTGTTTAGTAAAGCTGGTTTAAACCTCTTTGAAACAGCATAAAAGAGTGTTTCTTTTTTAATCAGAGGAACCAACATTTCAACCGAGCAATCACTATAGTGAAGTAGATTCAAAATGTTTAATGAAAGAAGTAAAGTAGATTTATACATTTTTAAATATAAACACATTTATATTTACCAATATAACAACACATAAATAAATGGCAATACTTTCCTACATATATATTTTTACTAAAACATTTTAATATATGGAAAATGGAGTATTGTTAAGTGATGCTATAAATGATTCAGTGAATCAGGTTCAAACTGATTCACTGAAACTGACACTTTGAACTGATTCATGGAAATGAATCTTATCATATTCATATTTGATGCATGAATTTCTAAGGCCTCTGATCAAAACGGTGGTGAAAAATCTACTACATGCCTTTTGTCCTCAAATTGATAGTTTTCTTTTGTCATCATACTGATAGTTTATACATTTTTAGCAAGTAAAGGCCTTTTATTATAACTGTAATCATCGTGTTCATGTGTCTTTTTACTGTGATTTATTATTACTGATTTTTATTAAGTAAGCATAAGAATAACTTTATATTGTTAGTAATATTTCAAGATGAACACTTACTGGACTGAAGCAACTTATTACTTGATTATCCGTACCTCATTTCTTTTAGAAAAATCCTGTTACGCGTGACCTTTCCAACGTGATTACGTAATGCGTGGCGCATCGCAGAGCAGTGCAAGATGAGCATTTGTGGTTAAAAAGTACATAAATTTTATTTTTTTTTAAAAATGGCCGAAGATTTTTACTAGATAAGACCCTTATTCCTCGTCTGGGATCATGTAGAGCCCTTTGAAGCTGCGCTGAAACTGACATTTGGACCTTCAACCCGTTGAACCCCAGTGAAGTACACTATATGGAGAAAAATCCTGGATTTTTTTCCTCAAAAACCTTAATTTCTTTTCAACTGAAGAAAGAAAGACATAAACATCTTGGATGACATGGGGGTGAGCAAATTATCAGGGAAATTTTAATTCTGAAGTGAACTAATCCTTTAAATATCATCTTACTAAGACATATTGGGAGATATAGAGTCACGACTGATATTTAGCCCTATATGCATTTTATGTACACAGTCTGCTATACTGTTGTCAAAATCTCATTGATTTACATTACAAGCAATATTTTTGTCAATATAAATATCTGCATATGCACTAAATTGCATATTTTTGCTCAGTTTGGGCCTCTGAATAACATTGAGGTGTTTTTCCTCCTCAAGTATGAGCTTCATATTTTCACTATATCATACTATATGAGCCATAAAAGCCTGATGTATCAAATATAATACTCAACAAAAACACATATGCAAACTTTTTTTTTTTTCACAATATTATATCCAAAGGTTCAATTTCATTTCTGACTATCATTCCACATTTTTACATGCTTAATCAACTTAAATGTGAAACTAGTCTAAACTAGAAACTTGTGGTTGTTAAACTAACGTAATGACATGATCTTTAGTCAAATAAAAAGCTTATTTTTACACTCTCAGCAAAATCACGTCGAAATTATTACAAGCATACAATATATAACCACCAGCTTAGTGTTTAGCAGTTTGATGTGAAAGTGAAAGCCGGGCTTCTCTGGTTAGACTGTGGGTTGGGTTTAGATCATTTGCATTTGTGCAGCACAGTGCGACTCGGGGTTAACATTTTCCATCCGGCTTCTTTGAAATTCGTGCGGGGTTGAGAAGGGCTGGACTACAGGAAACTAAGACGTGAAGCCAGTCCATCAACACCCTCCTCAAGCCTGACTGAAATTACTCAGCACATAAATAATCCACAGCGTTGTGACTCAGCCACATGCTCCAGGGCAGTCCTGCCCCGAGGTGCCAAGCCCAGGAACAGAGCCAGGTCCTGGACGACACCGGCCTGGAACAAACCCCAGAGGCCTCAGTCAAGACACCGAGGCCAGGACAGGAATAACAGCGAGGGGTCTGGGAAACAGCAACAGACTGACTGGGTATCTGTTTCCTGATACACCCACGGCAGCATAGCTGCTCAATGACGGAAAGCAGGGCGTGAACACGCAAACACACACACTAACCCCACAAAAACACTCACACATTGCAGAAGTGTGCGTACACACTTATATAATATACTGCAATGATTTTGCTGGCAATATAAAATAAAGCAACACTGGATATTGCAACCTTTTTAATGTGTTTTTATTTGTCCATTAAAGTGAGGAAGATGCACTTTAATGTATTTTAGTTCTTGAAATAGGCCTTAGTCAGGGTAGTGCCATATTTAATTTTTGACAGGAATGAAAACAAGGCTGTGAGAGAGTGCGTTCAATGGATTGTTGTTTAACATCATACCGATTGTTTAGCTGACAAATGTCTCACAAAAACTCAAAAACCCTATAAAACGGTTTTAAGTCGTAGGACTGGGTAAAAAAAAAAAAAAAAAATATCGATTTCTCGATTTAACTGATTCTCATTTAGATGAACCGATTGATCTTTAATTCTTAAGAATTAAAATTTCCTGATAATTTTCTCACCCCCATGTCATCCAAGATGTTTATGTCTTTCTTTCTTCAGTCGAAAAGAAATGAAGGTTTTTGAGGAAAACATTCCAGGATTTTTCTCCATATAGTGGACTTCACTGGGGTTCAACGGGTTGAAGGTCCAAATGTCAGTTTCAGTGCAGCTTCAAAGAGCTCTACATGATCCCAGACGAGGAATAAGAGTCTTATCTAGAGAAACGATTTTAATTTTCTAAAAAAAAAAAAAAAATTAAATTCTATATACTTTTTAACCACAAATGCTCGTCTTGCACTGCTCTGCGATGCGCCACGCATTACGTAATCACGTTGACGTAGGTGGAAGTACGGCGGTAGGGCAAAAAACTTCTTATTTTCGTTTTACCTTTATTTTTGTAAAGACCTTTTGACTTAGTCTTTGCACGTTCCCTTTGTAGACACTGGATCGGTAATTCCGCTTACGTCACGCATGATTACGTAATGCGTGGCGCTTCACAGAGCAGTGCAAGATGAGCATTTGTGGTTAAAAAGTATATAGATTTTAATTTTTTTTTTTTTAGAAAATGACCGATCATTTCTCTAGATAAGACTCTTATTCCTCGTCTGTGATCATGTAGAGCTCTTTGAAGCTGCACTGAAACTGACATTTGGACCTTCAACCCGTTGAACCCCAGTGAAGTCCACTATATGGAGAAAAATCCTGGAATGTTTTCCTCAAAAACCTTCATTTCTTTTTGACTGAAGAAAGAAAGACATAAACATCTTGGATGACATGGGGGTGAGTAAATTATCAGGAAATTTGACTCCCTGTATAGTTCACAGCATTAGTTGAGAGATATTGTATTGCCATGTACTATACCTGATATATATCCAAAATAATCAATATCGAAACAAACTGAATTGGAATCAAATCAAATGTGAATCGATTCATGAAATTTGTGTCAATCCCCAGCCCTATTAAGTAGTGAGTTGTGAAAATGACGTGATCTAGGTCCTTTATACAGTGTGTGCCATTGTAAAGTCATCCTTCACAGCCTCGTTTTCATCCACGTTAAATTCAATATGGTGTCTAAACTGACTAAAGTCTATAAACATCTTGAATTTAGGCAGCTGTTTTATTTATTTAAAAAAATAACTTTTTTAAAAGAAAATGAATGAATATTGAGATATACTGAAGATTATCAATGGAATTTTTTTAGATATATTACTCAGGTCTACATGCAGACTAAATCAAGGCTGCAGTCCAGCGGTCATGAATCATGACGTGAGTGTGGTGAAAAGCATTAATGACATAAGCAGAGGACCAGATAAAACACTTTGTGGTCAGCAGAAACAGGATAAGACGCAACCCAGTCAGAAGCGTTATATACATGACGGCACCATGAGCTGAAGGACCTGAATTTAGATATAGATATATGGCAAAATCTGCATGTTTTGTGAATAAGACCTTTCATGAAAGTGAATAAAACCTGAATGTGCATTGGGATTGACACTACTTTGAAATTCTACAGAATTGCTAGTTTTTCAGCAGACTTTGTTCTGGACTATTTTGTACATAGGCATTTTTAGAAATTTGGCATCATGATTTTTTCTCTTTATTGGATTGTTCAATACAGAATGATAAATGTTCAGATAACACCCATAAAAAGCCATTTTTGCGATCTGTTAATTAAATTTGAATTAAAAGTTGGTGTGCACATCAATACAATAAGCAGCTCTCAGAGGAATATGAAATCCCATCTTAGGGAAAAACACTAAACTGCACAGATATTGAGATACACAAATCAGAGGGCAAAACATAAATGTACGTACCTTTGCATTTGTTTGTGGTTTTGTCTAAGATGGCCTTGGTTGATACGATTTTTCCATACCTTTAACAAGAACAAAAAGAGATTCGTTATGATTTTTAAAACACACACACACACACAGATATAAATGACAATATATGATCACGCTCTTATTCATGCTTTTAAGCCATTTAAGCGTGCCAAAAGAGAAAAAGAGAACGCACTGTCTGAGAATGTCCTGTCACGCGCGTCAGTGTCGTGTGCGTAGACGGCGCAACAGAATCGAGTTCTCTGTCATGCTTGAACGAACAATAACACACACAATAATGCCAAAAATGTTCGTTTTGTAGAGTATCTTCATAAGAGCAGCCTTGAATGAGTTAAAATCTTAAACGAAAGTAAAGAGCTGTGAGAAAGTGGGACGCGTGTGAGATCCGCGTCATGTGCACTGTCACTGTTCGGTAACTTTATTTAATTTCTATATTTTTCCTATTTGTTAGACAGGTAGGAAGGGTACAGGTAAATATGACATTTATTATGGGTTTCTGTGAGGATTACTCTAAGTTCACTTAAATTAAAAGTTGTTATATTTTTGAAGCTTTTCAATGTTGAATGGCTATAATTCATGTTTAAAATTGGGGGGCGGGGGGGGGGGGGGGGGGGGGGGGGGAATCCGTATCATCGAGACATCAATAGCAGTATTAGTATCAGTGATACTGGCCTTCATTATTACAAATTATTACATTATAAAATATATTAAAAATGTATAAAAACGTAAGTGTTTTTAATTGCGATTAATCGTGATTAATCACAGAAAAAATGTGATTAATCGAGTTATATATATATATATATATATATTAACAAAAGCTATAAAAGTATATTAATGATCCTAAAATAACACTAATATGTACTTGCAAATGAATACTGAATATTGCATATGAATGAATTTATGTGTGAGAACTAGAGTTGGACGATACAAAAATTGAAATTAATCAATTTTATTGTTCTTTTTCTATTTTAATTGCCAGCAAAATCACATATTGAGAATATATTTAATACTTAAGCAAGTAAGAATGCATTTCTGTATTACAGTTGCTAACTGAACAAACAAAAGACCTACAATAATATTTGAAACAACATAAGAGTGAGTAAATTACATTATTTTTATTTTTGGGTGAACTATTCCTTTAAGGTTTGTGTCTAAAAACCTAAAATTTGTAAAAGAAGTGAATGTTTAACAATGCTTCATTGTATTGAGGTATATTCTGTACACTTCTGAGCCAAAAACGAGCTCTGCAGGAGGAAGCATCTCTGGAGGAGAACAGAATGGGTGAAGGAGTCCTTGGGGGGAAATGTGATTGATTTATGAGGGGGTTATAAAAACTGCAGTGGAATGCTGTAAGGAACATGTGAGTGAAAACATGACCTTTGACCTCACAGGATGGGCACCTCGGCACCAATATGACCTCATGTGTACTTCAACAGCCACCGATGGCAAGAAAAGGAAAAAAAAGGTCATTAAGCTCTTTCAATTAATAACCAAATAGGAAAGCCTTCATGAGATTTGAAATCCAATTACAGCAGACTCCTAAAGTCTGTGACCTCGAGGTCTTCTTCTCCAGAGGGGGGTGAAGGGTTTGCACCAATTGACCTAATATTGATCAATTACGAGGATCTCGTATCTTCCTCCTGCCTCCCGTCGTTTCCTCCTGAGCGGCTTATAGAAGCCGTGCTTCAATCAAAAGCTTGGAGGTGTTAGGAAAAAAAGTAATTCGAAGCTTTCAGGGACTCTGAGGACACTTTTACAGCGACCTTGGATCCAGAAGAATTTTTCACCATAGGGATTTTAAAAAGTCTTTGATAGAGAGTCACAAGCCATGAATCAAACCAACCAGTGAGGGGAATCACGTAACAAACTTTTATTTGAAGCTAAAAAGTGCTTGAAAAACGGACAGAACGTCAAATATACAAGACTGTGTAGTAATTTATTTATATAGCATTTTTCACAATGCACATTTTTTCAAAGCAGAAAATCGTAATGCACATGTTTACAATATATTAATATTTTCATGCCTTATATACATTTAGCAGGGCGATAATATAGTTTACACTTTGAGACGATATAAACAATCAAGTAGTGATGTACCGATATGAAAATTTTGGCCGATACCGATAATTCTTTATATTTGAAAGCCGATAACCAATATATTGGCAGATAAATCTAAATCCAAATTTTTATATCATTTTTGAGAGCCTGATTACAAAAACAAAAGTCTTACTAATAAAAGCCGTGTCCCAAGCTCACAATTATGGTGTTCTCATTATAATTTTATGTAGCCTATATGACAGACGTAACTTAACTGTATTTTCCTTTTTGAAGTGATTTCAATCATATTTCAAACAATTCAAAACAATAATGGCGGACAGTGCGCATCTGAAGTGTCTCAGCTGAAGGAAATAAGCCATTATTTATCGGCTTTAATATATCGGCCAAATTTTCTTATCGGACCGATACCGATAACATTAAAAATAAACATATATCAGCTGATACCGATATTGTGGCCGATATATCTTGCATCCATACAATCAAGCATTTGAGATATGCTACAAAGTAAACATCGCCCTATGTAAGTATATTGTATGTATACAGATAAAGTTGGACATACTTGTATATTCAACTTTTTATAAAGAGCTGGGAGACAATATAGTTACATTTTGCAATGGAAAAACAAAACCAAACTTAACTACAACTTAACTGAGGAAATATCTACAATCCCATATATTTGTCTATATTTATAGAAACAACATATTTTACATTAATTGCAAAAATTGCATATACATACAAATATTTAAGTAGTTTGAGAGCATGGAGAGACTCTATGTAATTTGCTGTGATTGAGTGGGCGGAGCTAAAGAGTTCTTTTGGCGCAATTTTCTGTTCTGATTCTCTGATTGGTGGAGATTTCTAAACAGAATCATGGGTAATGTAGTTTTTCACCAGGAATTCCACTGTGTTTAAAAAAAGTTAAAATAATGCAAGCTAATTGCTTCATCAAAAGCATATACGATTGATTAACAACCTTGTGGCTCAGTAGGTCTGTCTTTAACGGTTAATTAACAAGTTATTGTTCAAAATCAGTTCCCCTATGGAGAAAATGAATGGGATTTTTACTTCTGGAACCCAACTGTTGCACAAAAATATACAGCATACAAATTTCAACATTTGAAATAAAGACTAATAGTGATGCTGCCTTAGAATTTATCCAACTTTTGAAACAGACTTTTTGTGCATGTATGATCCCTTAAAATGCTGCCTACGTAGGCAGCTCACTAGGTTTTGGAACAGAGCGAACAGGTTATGAAAAGTTGACAAATGTCATTTAGTAATCTCGGTGTCCAGAGAGACAGCACAACAGCATTTATAGGCCTTTTTATGCGCTTCATCGCCTGGTTTACCGGAAAACGACGAGGCCATCAGGAGAAAAAACCCATCCTAATAGGCCACCTCTCCATTAGCTTCCGCTGAAAATCTATTACAATTGAATTGCAGCGGCCAGACAGTGGAGGAGAGGCCGAGAGACGGATAGAATGACCGAGAGAACAATGTGACTGGTGTTTCACCTGCCATTTCAACCCCAGTCTTGATCCCATTATAGAGCCTGACGGCAGCTCCGGTTACCCTCCACCAGAAGCATATTGATCTCTATAGTAAGAGCTCAGGGCGACGTTTCATAACTCAGCTTAAGCAAACAGCAGGGGCCTTTTCTGCTCTGTGAACACAGTCTTCCTATATTTGTTGAGATTAACAAGAGATGCACAATATATTGGTGACCATAACCGATATGTATATATATATATATACATACATACATATACACATATTACGCAAATAATACTCATCTTGCAATGCTCTGCGATGTGGCACGCATTACGTAATCACGTTGGAAAGGTCACGCGTGACGTAGGCGGAAGTACTGAGCAAGTGTCTACAAAGCGAACGTGCAAAAACTGAGTCAAATGCCCTTTACAAAAAAGATAAAACAACGATTTCATACGATTTTGAAGTTGGAGGAGAAAATGAGATGAATTTTAATCGTCCTACCACAATACCTCCGCCTACGTCAATGTGATTACGTAATGTGTGGCTCATCACAGAACAGTATAAGATGAGCATTTGTGGTTTAAAAGTATATAATTTTTTTTTTTTTTTTAGAAAATGACAGATCATTTCTCTAGATAAGACTCTTATTCCTCGTCTGGGATCATGTAGAGCTCTTTGAAGCTGCACTGAAACTGACATTTGGACCTTCAACCCGTTGAACCCCAGTGAAGTCCACTATATGGAGAAAAATCCTGGAACGTTTTCCTCAAAAACCTTAATTTCTATGTGGAGTATGATTTTAGGCCAATGAGATCTCATGACGGTGCAGAAATGGAAACTCGTGTCACTCATGGCACCTGGTTAATAAGACTCGGATAAACAAGGAAGAGTTAGCTTTTATCTAGTCACTTCATTGCACCACATCTGGATAGGATGCAGTGCTAAGTGACCTGGCAAAAGAGCGCACAACCCTTGAAGAATGTTAGAGGAATGTTCCCTCCCTCGGAGAACTGCCCTGGTTTTGGTTCATTTCCAACTAGACAGCATTTCCTTAAGGACAGACTCTTTAATCTATTCCAGTCTGGATATATGCAAAGGTGAAAGGGTCTTGAAAGCCACATCCTTTGATTTGCATGAAAATGCGACTTACAGGCGCTTATGTTAAGTGGATTTTTTTTTTTTTTTTTTTGGAAGAGTAAAATCCTCTCAGCAACAATTCACAAGCACAGTTCTCATGCTGTTTTTATCTTCAATAACATATAGAAAAGAATGAAAATGTAAAAAATACACTCCAGCATGCTTTTAAGAAAATACACAGAAGCTGAATATATAAAAATAAACATCATCTATGCACACTTTTAGTGTACGATAGTGAAGACGATATCCCAAGATTCACAGGATAATCAACACAAAGCAAACTGGACTGATTCCAGTAACAGATCATATTCACACTATGTGTTTTACGCTGGCAATTTTTAGGCTGCCAAAGTATATATATATTTAGCATATATAGCATGATGTGTAAAAAAGGTTTGAATCTCAATTTCAGCATGAGGTGTAGCAACCATAAAAAACAAAATTATATATATATATATATATATATATATATTATATATATATGCTGGGTTAAAATGGACAAACCGAGCAATTGGGTTGTTTTAACCCTGCGGTTGGGTTAAATGTTCGCCCAACCTGCTGGGTAGTTTTATTTAACTCAACTATTGTTTAAAAATGACTGTACTGCTTGCTGAAAATGAACCCAATGTATGGTGGAAATTAACATTTATTGATATGTTTAATAAATGAACATTTATTAATGAATAATAATTAAACAATAAACATTTATTAAATTGCTTATTAATAAATGTTCACCTTTTAATTTTTATTGTTGCCTCTAGTAATTGTGTGTCTGTTTTTTAATTTCCAACCTATTTTGGGTTCATTTTAAGCCAGCCATATAGTCATTTTTAAACAATAGTTGAGTTAAATAAAACTGCAGCAGGTTCATAAGCATTAAACATTTTGAATATATTCGGCTACAAATGAATAAATAAATAATCTTTTAAAACAGTTACAGAGCAAATACATCAATATTGAGACTAAACAGCATCAAACGGCTAAAAAAACATTAAAACAAATGTAACTATATCGCCCAGCAGCCCTGATACAATCATATCGGCAGTCAAAAAAGCAGCCAAAGAATAGAGGATCAAATCCAAACACTGATCTGATGTTGCACGGTCCAACATATTATTTGATTCTCAAAGCCCCATAAGCTTGTGTTATGACATTGATACCTCTGACCTCATATCTTTCCCAGGGATGTGCCCTGGAAAAGGTTACATCTGAAAGGTCAAAGGACAAATCGCTTTAGGCATCAGGATGAGATTAAGCTAAATACATCGAAAGGGTTAGGCGATCACACCACTGACCCTCCAGTGAAAAGCCCAACACTAATCCAGAGCCTCAATCACGGCCATAGATGAACTGTGCTGCTCTCTTTACACTGCAGCAGCTTTCTAATTAAAGACGGTGATTGAGTTCCTTTGAGGACAAACCTGTGATCATCACAAGGCATACAGCTGAAATGTTGTTTTCAGTGATGCAAATATCAAAAGCTGTTTTTTTTTAAAGAAGCAAAGTGACATTGGGTTCAACAGTCCTAACATGTCTCTCCACTGCAGACGTTTGAGAGGCAGGACTAAGGCACATTAGGTCATTACTAATTATTCCAATGATTATTACATGCTTACAACGTGATGTAAATGAGTTTAGACTTCTTAGGGTAAAAAATGCATGTAAAGGTAACGCTATTGCATAAAATAATTAAATAATTAAATTCATAAGTAAGAATGTGACGTATATCAGTATTCACAGCAATATTTTTAGGTATCAAAAAAAATTATATGATGCACATTTTAATAATTATTTATTATATTTTCACAACTTTTTTAGGCACACACGCGCAAATATAAGTGCTGTCAATCGATTAAAAAATTAACTAGTTATTCGCACATTTTTCTGTAATTAATCACGATTAATTGCACCTAACATTAAAAGTTTTTAATATATTATTATATTGTAATAATTTCACATTTAATCTCCAAATTAATGTAGAAACAACATAAAGACAGTATATTTTAAATATTTAAATTAAGTTATCAAACACTTCACAGTCTTCACTGCATAAATTATAAATTAAATATAGATCATTCCTTTTTAAAGCTACAAAAGTTATTCAGTCAAGAGCAGTGAGTGATTTTCTCTTTGTCTTTTGTTCTTTGATTAACATTAATGACACAGACAGCAGCAGGATTATTAGGGGCCATTCACATATCCCGTCTAAAAACACGTGGAAATCGAGCCGCATATATATATATATATATATAAATAAAATTAAATTGCTGGCCAGTGCAAATATCTGGCCAGAAAAAAAAGGTTATATTGTTGAGTCCTGCTTCTGTTCCTGAATAATGAGGAAACACAATGTATATGTTAGCCTGAATGTGTTACAAAGTCGATGTTTGTTGATATGTGTGTGCGTGTGCGTGTGTGTGTGTGTGTGTGTGTGTGCGCGCATAGAGTGGGAGGAAGTTTGATGAAGGGCTCAGAGGAGGAAAATGAGACTTCAAAGTCACATCAGTGGTCTTTCATCCACTCACCATCCGTGATTCAGTAACAGGATCATTCTGTGCTCTGCTTCTGCAGTGATGCACCAAAACAAACCTTGTGGTCCTTTGAAACTATACACCTCTAAAGATCCTGCGCTTGTTCTTGGAGTTTGAGCAAACAGTACATATAATATGACCATATCAATTTGTCTGACTTTTGTATACTTTTCTACACCCTTTACACCACGATCAGCGGGCAGGACTGATTCACGTAATTTACATGTGACAGCAAAGAACAAACATGGACTACTGCAAAAATTCAACGTTTTCAATTGCAACGTGGCACATTAAAGCGGTCCTATTATGCCCCTTTTCACAAGATATGATATAAGTCTCTGGTGTCCCCAGAATGTGTCTGTGAAGTTTTAGCTAAAAATACCTCACAGATCATTTATTATAGCTTGTCAAATTTGCCCCTATTTGGGTGTGAGTAAAAACACGCCGTTTTTGTGTGTGTCCCTTTAAATGCAATTGAGCTGCTGCTCCCGGCCCCCTTTCTAGAAGAGGGTGGAGCTTTAACAGCTCGCGCTTCGGTTGCTCAACAACAACAAAGCTGGAGAATCTCACGCAGCCAAAATGAGGATTGTCAGTAACGGTGTTCAGCCTTACATTGTTCAAACCGGAGTCGACACTGATGGAGAGACTCAGGAAGAAGTTACAACTTTTAGATTTTTCTGAATGGTTAGTGGATAAATGTATGTAGTTGCTGTGGAGTTGATTCAACTCATGGACTAGCATGTGCCGTCATGTTAATCTTTTGTGCAAATCCAGTGTTGAATTGACCCTCGTTTGTGAAGCAGTCCGGCGTAAAATGACGGCATGGTAACAACACTTTACTACAACAACTCTTCCTCGTTTCTAAAGCAGCCCAACATGTCCAACATTTATCAGCATCAACAAAAGCCATCTTGACACTGCAAAGATGGTATTTTTTTGCCCCCTTATTTTGAATTGGCTGGCATTTTTGTCCCAATCCCCTGTTAATTTAAGCTATTTTTGCACTTATGTCAGACTTCAAATCCAATCAAAATCCAAATAAAATTGAAAATATTTAAATGTGATAAACCATCTTTCATTTCTAAATTATTTCATTCAATTGACTATCCTACAAAAAGTCATCACAACAAGGCTATTCAATATATTTACTATTTTTGTGTTAAATGTTCAGCAAAAATGACTAGCTAATAATATATTTACTCATATCATTTGGTCATACCACACATCCTAACTTAGACTCACCGACAACATTGGATTGTTCTGTTCCTAAGTGTCATTTCTCACTGCAGCAATGCAGTATGGTCTATCTGTCAGTCTTCTTAGCGCCTTCACTCACAGGAGTCCTCTGAGGACCGGTTCTGTGATTCTGCTCGAAAATCATATCAAATCATCCAATAGACTCAAAGCGACACAGCATATGCCTCATCTTTTATTGATGGCATTCATCCCAGACCTCTTAGAGGGGAAAGTCACCCTCCAGCCCTTGACACAGAGTGACCGAAATATGAGAGTTCATTGAGCCGCAGTGCCAGGCTGTGTGAGATTACAATACTAAGACCACAGAGCAGCAATGACTCTTTCTTTATCCAACACCGTCCCAGATACTGCCAGAACATCCTGCGTGTGCTCTCGTGTTCAATCAAAGTGAAGCACTAATCGACAGAATTTGTGGCATAATTATGTTGCATAATTCCTGTTTATAAAAAAAAAAAGTCTAAAAAGTAATTGAGGGGATGTGTTACCATAACTTAAATAAATGCATGGTTGCAAGTTAAAAATTCTAATGTATTGTTTTAATTCAACCTTTTAAGTTGCAAACATTATTTTGTAGAGTTTTTGTTGACATAATAATGTTGATCATTACATCAACTTAATATTGTCTGTAATTTAAACTCAAATTTCTGCATTAATTGGCTTTTGTTTTTTTATAAATTACGTTGCAGTAACTTAATGAAATTGTCTTGGTAACTTCAGAAATCAGGCAGTGGATTTCTAGTAGTTTCCAGCATGCTTTGCATAGGACTGGATAAGGAGAATAAATGTTGAAATTAAGTGTTAATTTATTTGTTTTTAGTGAAGGTAAAGACCTGTTAGTGTTTAATGCTGTTATGTTTGACATTTAAAAGAGTTTCTGTAATGTTGAAGTTTTTGTGGTTACCATTGTGCTGAAGAGATACATGAAGGTAAACACTATAAGCAATGACTGTGCTAATGCCAGTTACAAGTAATATCTTACTTGTTCATTAAATATACATGTTAAATAAGTTATGTTAGCATGTGCTATGATAGCTGTTGATTTGAACTGAAATAGATAAGATTAATTGGTTCCAGGGCTACAACTCTG
This sequence comes from Ctenopharyngodon idella, assembly GCF_019924925.1. Classification (NCBI taxonomy): domain Eukaryota; kingdom Metazoa; phylum Chordata; class Actinopteri; order Cypriniformes; family Xenocyprididae; genus Ctenopharyngodon; species Ctenopharyngodon idella. The sequence continues at coordinate 2,958,682 of NC_067228.1, forward strand.
GTAGTTGGATTATTTTGAGTAATCAACTTAAATATTTGTGTTTATGCTACAAATAAGTTCCTCTAACTCAACGTAGCTTGTTGGTTGAACGTAAATTCTCTCAAAGTTGTCTTAACTCAAAAAAATTAATGCAAACTGTTGCGTTAATTTTTTTTGTTGTTGAGCCAAAAGATTATTTTTAGATTGTAGATATTAGATATAGAATACTAGAAATAGAAATACAAAAATACTAGATATTAGGGATGCACCGATATGAAAATTTTGGCCGATACGATATCCTATAATTCTTTATATTTAAAAGCCGATAACCGATATATTGGCCGATAAATCTAAATCCAAATTTTTATATATTTTTTGAGAGCCTGATTACAAAAACAAAAGTCTCACCATTAAAAGCCACGTCCCAAGCACACAATTATAATGTTCTCATTATAACTTTATGTAGCTTATATGACAGACTTGAGCTGTACATATAGCACTTAACTGTATTTTCCTGAATTGAATTGAATTGAATTGATTTCAAGCAATTTAAACCCATCATGGTGAACAATGCCCATCTGAAGAGTCTCAGCTGAAGGAAATAATCCATTATTTATCTGATTTAATATATCGGCCAAATTTTCTTATCTGGCTGATAACGATAACATTAAAAATGAACAGATATCAGCCGATACCGATATGGTGGCCGATATATTGTGCATCCCTACTAGATTTGCACAAATATTCAAATTCTGGCCAATACAAATGAGTCAATAATTATTTACATTATATGGCCAATATATGGCCATATTAAAATTCAACAAATAAATAAATTAATAAATATAAATAAATTAAAAATAAAACGCTGAAAATAGATTGTTTCGGATGCTGTGAATTCATGTATCACAAACGTCTGAAATAAAAAGAAAAATGAATTAGAATTTTTAGAATTATTCAATTAAGGGTATGACAATACTAAATGTACTAAAAATGGAAATGTTTTTCCTTTTTGTTTTTTTTATGTACAGATGACAATGTTGTCAAAACGATCTCCGTTCACAAGTATCCGTGAAAACGACTAAAAACACTGCATTCTGCTGCCAAGCCAGTAGTTGGCGACGTCACTTTGTAAAGAAACACTACGCACCTAAAGACTTTTTTGCAACATTTTTTTGTGGAGACGATAACGGTATCGTTTTCAGAATCTTGCACTTTGAAGCCTGTTTTCAAAAGTTTGAGTTTTCAGGCCCCCAAAACGCTATTGTTGTGTAAATAAACAGCTAAAATGCATAAAAAGTTTTCCATTTTTATTTTAAAAAACTGTGTTTTTAAAAAACAAACATTAGATGTTGGCAAAAGTAATGTAAAAATAGGCGAAATGAAAACGCACAATTAAACATCCAATATCGGGCAATATATGTAGAATATAGATACATTTTAAAACTATTCTTGAATATTAGCTGATTACCAATATGATTCTGATATATTCTGCATCCTTGGAAAATACACAGTTTCAAAAGAAGATATAAGACTTTATACTAGCATGAGATAATCATTTACTTATCTTGTCTGCGTAAAGTTTTATTCAGTCTATTCAACGTCAAACGCACATAGCTAATGGAGGTAACTTAAGTGCAAGAATACCAGAAAGAGACTTTTCACATGGAGCAAACTTGATGAATTACATCTATAATCAGCAGAAAAACAATCCCGCTTCATAAAGATATGTGAACAAACAGGAATCATTCACATAAGTGCTTTAATAAAAAACACAAGCTGCACAATTCTGCTTTTACAATGGAAATGTTGCTCCATAGGCTTGTACTGTCAATACTGGCTCACTTTAACCACAAACTGTGCCTTTTTATTTAAAAAAAAAACAAAAAACACAAAAACAGAGTCAAAATTATTTTCTGTGATAATCGGCATCATGCCACAGATGCTGCAGAGTTTAACTTGCATTGAGTGTGAAACAGTCCTCAGATCACAGGCAAAGCAATTACACTGCATGTCTCTCAATAATCTGCCTCCATTTATGAACGGACAATCTCTGATAAATAGACTGACCTCAGAGCCATTCAACCACATTGAAGCATTCATCAAGCAATAACTGCACATTGTTTCAAAAAGAACCAAGTACAAACATGACCCTGTAAAGCAAGGATTGGATTGTTGATTCAACGGCCACAGTAATCGATCTCCATTTGGAGGAGCCGCCGTCTCACAGCGAAGCTGGGTTTAATGAGACACATCCGGACAAACCGGGGCACTGGAGGCCACGCTGTTCATCTTATCTTCTACTACAGCAAATAAAACACCCCTCAAGGCCGTTTCTTAAATCATAAAGTCTTTCAGTACTCTGAAGTGAGGGCTGTATGATAACAGTAGCTAAAAAATAATATCCTGATTTGGGTTGCACGCTAAATTGTATTTTAATCGTGATTTCTGATTCTCTTGATTAATTAAGCATAATTATGTGATATTTTGGTAACAAGCCTCCACATGCTTACGGTTGCCAGATTTCAAGAGATTAAATTCCCCAATCAGAGCTTTTATCTTAAATACATTTTCTGGCCAGTGTTTTATGCAAACACACGCTCTCGCTGGGCTGCAAAAAGAAAAAAAAAAGAAAAAAAGAAATCAGAAATCACTGACAATCATGTATGTTGGAGTTTAGCAATCTCCACTGCGATATTTTTGCTCAAATTAATATGTAATAGAGCTGTTTTCTTTCACGCGGTTGTTTGCTGCGAGCAAACCTCAGTAATGACCTGAAAAATAAATCTGAACATGAATCTTGACCATATTGTTTGCGATTGTGGTTGCTGAATATGCATATATATATATGAATAATGCACTTATGCAACCTCGGAACCACAATGCAAAGTAGTGTTGTCATGATACTGGAATTTCCAACTTCGATACGATACCTTGAAAAATATCGATAATCGATATATTTTCGCTACCACGGGGAAAACTGCCATACCGTCATACAGACAATGTGTTATTATCTCATAGTTTTTTGATAATTTGGGTAATTTTGTTGTAATAGCTTACACATAGCACAAGGAGGCTTATTTAAATGATTGAACTACTTTTACAAAAAAAGACAAGTAAACAGTCAGTAATACAATTAGAACAAAAAATGATGGCACAAATAAATACAATAGAATAAAGAGACAAATTAAATAAACATGTTTTAAGTTTTCCAGGTGGGTCTAACAGTAAAATTCAGGTAAGAAATAATACAGAAATAAAAGTAATCAAATGTAAAATAACACTGGATAGTTTTCATTGTAAAAATGAAATACAGATTGATGCTTATAGCCTAATTGCTTATAGCCTAAAGTTACAAAAGTTTTCCAGTCAAGAGCATTGAGTGATTTTCTCTTTGTCTTTTGTTCTTTGATTAAAATGACAGACAGCAGCAGGTTTATTAGGTTGCTGTCCTTTTAAGAGCTTAGGCAGGGAGGATCCAATATACTGTTACACAACATGCGTTTTCTCTCAACTTATTACGTTCCAAAACTGACTATATTTACCTTAATACTCGGCAAGATGGGCATTGACATAATTTTGTATTTAATTGGAATTGTTGGAATTAATATTAGCAGGGTTCGTACTAATATATTGCAAAATGAAATTTCCAGGACTTTCAAGGACTTTTCAAGCACTACTTTTTTGGTTTTCAAGGACTACAATCAGAGATCTCAGTTATCAAACAGTATCTTTATTGTCTTTCAAATTCTCTAAAAGGTAAATAGATAAATAAAAATAAACAAAATGGTAGAAATAAAGTGCAGTACATACAATAACTTTAACCATTGAAAGGATACTATGACAAAGATATCGCTTTCCTTATTCAAACTGATTTTTTCCCCCATGAATATATGACTGACCTAAAGAATAAAAACTGTTTCATATACTTGGATATTTATATGAGCAATATCACGCTCACAGCCATGCGAAATGACTCTCTATATCAGACGGCTGCAGCATTAATTTTGTGTGAAAAGATTGTTTTATTGATAATCTAAACACTAATCTGTCTTTAAATTATTCAAGCACTTTGCAAGTACCTTTTCATAATTATGGCTGTTTTCAAGGGTTTTCCAGGACTTACATTTTCAAGTACTTCAAGCACTTTAAGCACCCTGTATGAACCCTGTATTAGGCATTTCACTTGTGCCAATATTTTTGAGAGAAGCTTCTTGTTTTCATAAGGTAAAGAGTGTTAATTTAAGAGATAAATATAATACATAAAACTATCTGAGGTAAAATAAACCATGCAAGAAGAGTTGACGTTCTCAAAATTTGTGCTTAAGTGAAATAAATTCTGAAATTTCTAAAATGACAATAATTTTGATTAATAATTGTAATTCTAACATTTGAGCAAAAATAATCATGATTATCAGTTCAACCATTCCAGTGCAGGCCTAATCCTGATATTTGTCTGTTTTTTTTTTATCTCCAGTTAGGGTGGTACTCACGGCTGACAGAGCTTGACCAGGTCATGATCGGTGGTGGTTGGCGGTAACCCACGAATGTAGAGGTTAGTTTTACTGAGCTGCTCCCAGCCGGCCGTGCTGCTGCTGCTGCTGCTGTGATTGGTGCTGCTGTTGGTTCCAGGACTGGGCGGAGCCATCGGATGGGAGGAGGGGCCAACAGGGGGCTGGAGGGAAGGACACAAAACAAGCTGCAGTCAGAGTGGAACAAGGTCAAAGAAAGCAGGGAAGCAAAAGTAAACCGTGAGAAAGAAATAGGCAAAAGAAGCAAGGAGAAGTACTGTATACTGGACAGACTAATACAGCAAGCGGATGACTCTTTGACTACTGACAAGCAGCATTTCCCCAAATTTTGAATCAAACGCAAAATAACAAATATAAAAAAGCTGAAATGTGTAATAATTTGATGTTAAAATACTTCCATACAGTTAATCAAATGTATATAATCACAATATACGTGTTTTGCTTGAAATTCAAAGAACAAATATACCTCATTTTATTAAACACTTCCCCAAATTTTCAACAAAATCAAACACAATAACAAAAAATATTACATAATATGTAAACTGTGTAATTATTTGATGTTAAAATGCTTCCTTATTGAGAATCATTATTGAGAAACGATTCCAGAAACACAGTTTCACTCCCATGAGTCCAAATGATAAACCAGGTACACATTTACATTTGTTGGTAAATTTCTGGGACCTTGGGACAAACCCTGTAAAACTGGGATTGTCCCGGGTAAACCGGGACATCTTGTGATCCTATTATAAAATGAAATTATGAGTTATGAGATGAACAAGACTGTCAAAGAGCCACCAAACCTTCTTCACATTGCAGAGCTCATTATACTGTACAGACTAAGAATGAAGTTAAACAACCTTTAATTTAGGTTTGTTTATACTTTGTTTTACATGAATACCCCATCTTAAAGTGAAAATAAAGTAATTATTTATTTCCCCCTCATGTCGTTTCAAACCTGTATGCGGTTATTTAAATGTTTTTCAAACTTTTAAACAAAACGTTGGTCTATTTTGATTGTGCTTTCAGAAATTAGTAAGTGTTGTACTCTCAGCTGATTCGAAACATTTTACCATGTTTATATCCACTCTGTGTCAAAATGTAAAAATGTTACCAGGCTAGGCCCATTGTAGAGATGCACTGAATTTCGGGAACCTAAAAATATCATCAATAGCATCAAGAGGTCAATTAACCAATTACCCAAACTAGGACAGAATTACGAACAGCTTGCGTCAGCGCAAACCTTCTTTTGGCGTTAAAAATGATTGCCAGTATTTACTAAAGACATGCAGTGAAAAGTTAGCTTTGGTTTTGGCTAAAAGTAAACGTTAATTTCGGTAAACAAAAACTCATTTCAGTATCATTATTAATTAGTGCTGTCCAAAAGAGAAGGTACTAGCTTGTTTTTACAAGTTCTACAACCATAACAAAGAGTAACTCCAAGTCTAATCTCCAAGAACAAACACAAAACACCAGCTTTATCTGAGAAATTATACAGAATACAACAAATGCAAAATAGGAAAGCAATGTCGCAGCTCTGATAAATCTGGACCTAAAGGAAGTGTGTTTACAGTAAGGTTGGGAATTTTTAGGCCCTCACAAGTGGATTCGAATTCAAAACAATTCTTGATACATTTAAAATATTTAGGAGAAGTAGATGGGTGCAAATCTTTGGCAAGTTAAGATGGCTCATGCCCACATTTCGTAAAGATTGCAAAACATGTAAAATATAAAATATGTCTATTCTGATTCACCAAAAGAATAAGTTTTGCATATGCTTTTCAATAAGAATAATTTAAGAAGGAGATGTAGCAATGCATTGATTTTTTCCTCCAACTCTAGAGTACAGGATCTGCTTCCTGTGTGCCCTGAATCTCCTCAGCTCAAATGCTACACTGCTCATGTTTGTCAGTACTAGGATGAGTATCTGGCAGCGCTGTGATCCATATCTGCAGTGCAGTCTCTTCTTCTTCAGAAAGCAGTTGTCAGCATAAAGTGGGTCCACAGGGGCCGGAAGCTCTGACCTAGGAGCACAGCTGATGGAGAAGACGCTTTGAGAATCTAAAGGAAGTGAATGCGGCACAGGAGCCCGAAGGGTGAGTGCTGAACATTTCTATGCGCTGAACCCTTTTGTAAGAGCTTGATATATGCAGATGTACAACAGACCCTTTCCTCTCTGATATTCAACGCAGGTGAATCCTTGCATTAAAGGGGTGGTTGATTATGATTTCACTTTTTTAACTTTAGTTAGTGTGTAATGTTGCTGTTTGAGCATAAACAACATCTGCAAAGTTACGACGCTCAAAGTTCAATGCAAAGGGAGATATTTTCTTATACAGAAATCGCTGTTTAAGGATTACAACAAACGGCTGGTAGGGACTACAACGAGCTTCTTCCCGGGTTGGTGACAAGAACACACAACAAAGGAGGTGAGGCCATGTTGGGCTGCTTTGGAGAAGAGGAAGAGTTGTTGTAGTAGAGTGCTGTTGTCATGCCGTCATTTTACGCCGGACTGCTTCACAAACGAGGGTCAATTCAACGCTGGATTTGTACTAAAGATTAACATGATGGCACATGCTAGTGGATGAGTTGAATCAACTCCACAGCAACTACATAAATTTATCCACTAACCATTCAGAAACGTCCAGTTTCATTCCTTCCCGAGTCTCTCCATCAGTTACGACTCCGGTTTGAACAATGTAAGGCTGAACACCGTTACTGACAATCCTCATTTTGGCTGCGTGAGATTCTCCAGCTTTGTTGTTGTTGAGCAACCGAAGCGTGAGCCGTTAAAGCTCTGCCCTCTTCTGGAAAGGGGGCCGGGAGCAGCAGCTCATTTGCATTTAAAGGGACACACACAAAAACGGCGTGTTTTTGCTCACACCCAAATAGGGGCAAATTTGACAAGCTATAATAAATGATCTGTGGGGTATTTTGAGCTAAAAATTTCAGACACATTCTGGGGACACCAGAGACTTATATTACATCTTGTGAAAGAGTAATTATAGGTCCCCTTTTGGTTTTTGACCACTAAAAATGTGTACAATTTACCAATGTACTCATGGAGCCGCATTAAGATCTCCATATCTCTGGGATTGAACCATTGAGGGCCTTTAAAATGAAGATATCAAAAGAAAAGTTTGTTAAGAATGAGAATCTAGGAGGATATTAAGATATCCTTTAATACTTCTTGAGTTACAGGCAGGCAAACTTGAGGCAAAAAACACAAGAAGTGCTTTTTGCCATTTTTGAACTGTCACCATTGGCATATAATGAAACAAAGATTGCTAAAGTCAACAGATTTTACTAACAGACCTAAAATAATGATGCTGCCATCTTTTTAAAGTCATTTTTACACCGCTCTAATTTGGCTCCAAATCTCAGGTGAAAATGGTCATTTTGACCCTTCTCTACAAAATAGTGGATTATTCAAAACATATACATCTGTGACATTTAATATTTTGGCTTTCATCACGATTTATGTTTGTCTGTCTTCAGAAAAAAATATTAACAAAATCAAAAATTTGAGCCAGGGAAGTTGTTTTTCCACCACAATCTAAAAAGAAAGAACAGAAACAGGACACCATATGCTTTTGCATTTGTGTTTTTTGGTTCTCACAGATGCAATAAAGATATTTTTAGTTATATTAGTGGTTAAAGTGTTGTGGTTTATCATGCATGATTTGTACACATGCTAAATTCAGCACAAAGGGAAGGAATATGAACTAGCTAAAACAGCCTACTACACAAAATATCAGGTATGAAAGAGTCTGATAAAGCTTTGTACAGTAAGAACTGGACCTTTGGATTGATTTCTCAAATATAAACGCAAAGCCCAAGCTCCACTGCTACTACAAACATCAAGTAAATGCCACGATGATCCATACGAAACCTTCATTTAATCAGAACCCAAATGTGCACTGAAAATCTTTGGGAATTTGCGGATCTGTTGAGGTCAATGCTTTGCTGGCTTCATTCTCTGCACTATAAAAGAGTTCTTGTGTGGTAAAGACATCACTTCCGTCCTGTTTGTATGGACACAGATGTTCTGAGCTGTGGAGGTCTTCCTGCTCAAGTGCTCTCGCAGTTCAACAGTGATTATCCCGCTCGCTCTTTTGTGGAAGTAACAAGGAGGAGGAAGCGTTTGGAATCTCTGGTATGCAGCAGTGACACAGTTCACTGGATGAGCTCCAGAGAGCGGAAAACTGTCCTCCAGTGTTCCCATCCTGCCTTTTACGCAACTTCTGCTCCATCAAAAAACTAACAGAAAGTTCATTGTGGGAAGACATTCCCACATTGTTTTACATGACAGTGCACATGGTATTATTTCACATCACATGACCCAAAAACACTTTCCTGAAGGTATAACTACCAGGAAAAGCCATTAATCTTCTGTCTTTGTCTGCACTCCTGAGACCCATTTAAACCCAACTATATGCAATAAAAATGATACAATATGTATTTGCTACAACAATCTTAGTATGAATTTTGCTGCTATGTTCTGAAGGTACCATTCTGATTCAAAATAAAGCCTGTATTCCTTGTTAGTATGTTGTTTGTTGGGCTTGATTTTTGTTTCTGTGTTTTGAAAATTTAATTAAAAAAGGAAAGTCTATATGTAGAACGCTGCAAGTTTTTAAAAACATGAACGTGTACTGTAACATGACTTAGCGGAGGAAAATCAACTTTAAAAATGATCTGCATTATGTTATTTATATGCAAATGCAAGCTGAGCTTGACTTTCATTTGAGAGTAAAATACTCTCATATAATAGCTTACATTATTTGTACTGGATATGAGGCGTATAAGTCAAATTAAATATTGGGAATAGTGCCATGGGTTTATTTAGATGAATATTATTTCATACTATGCCGTCTCTGAGCACTTCTGTTTACATCTATTAGTAATATTTCCACTTTGACTCGCATTTAAAAGGAGCAATTCACCTAAAAAATAAAATGTTTTCATCATTTACTTACCTCCAAGTTGCTTGGACCATGTATTAAAGTAGTTTATATGATTTATGCACTATTTTTGAAAGCGTTGTCTAAAGAATAGACTGAAATTTAAGTCATTCACTGAGAAACCTCTCAAAACATAGCAGTCATATGAACTACTTTTATGATGTCTTTTGTCTTTTTTTTATGCGTACTTTGGGATATCGCATTAAAAAAAAACTTTGGATGGAAATGCCAAGATGTGCATAAATTCTAAAAATGCACATTAAAAAAAAAGTATGCAATCAATTGAGTCGGATACATTTTTTTATCTGATAAGAAAACGTGTGCATAAACTACGATGGAAACACATTTACCGAATAAATTGTTTGATGCACATCAAAAAAGACATGACTTGGTGCAATGGGATGGCATAACTGGACCAATCAGCAGTCCGATCTCGAAAATGCTGTTTTGGTCATTCTGAAATGCCTGAGCAAAGTCTGTCGTCAAAGTGATTCGGTATAATTACCTCCCAGAACGGTCTCATTGTGTTCCCAAACATCCGCCTCCGAAAGCAATAGATAACCACATTTATTGGATTTCGTCTGCAAGTTATTTATTATATACGTGAATTATTATGTACAGTAACTTCTCTGCAGCAACTTCTATTTTTCTTAGTGATATTTAGCGGCAGTTTATCAGTAAGTGACGATTTTGTTCTCTTCGACTCACTGGATGGAAACGGTGCTTTATTCGCAAACGTTTTATGCGATATTCCAATGTTGCGCATAAGTTAAATTCACAACTTTGAATGGAAACATAGCTAATGATGACTAAACTTTAATTTTCAGGTGAACCAAATCCCCCACAAAAGCAGAGACAGCAGATTGGCAGGCGCTGAAAACTACAGATCTGAGCTCCATGAAATCCAGTAGTGCCGAACAAAATATCATTTCATTAAAAGGTCCACATAACAAAGACAGCATTTAGGGGTCAGGACAGAGTCAATGTCCTATTGAAACGGCCTGGCAATCTTTTGGCAGCTCTTTCTGCCATTGTCTAATGCAGCTGCGTAAAGACTGGATAAATAAGACAAGCTCGAGTTTAAAAAGAAGGCGGTGGATTATTAAAGGTCACTAGCAACACTAAATCTGCCCTGATATGAATTCCTCCAACACTACTGATACTGAACATTTAAAGGATTAGATCACTTTCAAATGAAAATTAGCCTAAGCTTTACTCACCCTCAAGCCATCTTAGGTGTATATGACTTTCTTCTTTCTGATGAACACAATCAGAGATATATTAATAAATATCCTGATGCATCCGAGCTTTATAATGGCAGTGAACAGGGTTCACGAGTAGGAGCTGAAGAAAGTGCTTCCATCCACATCCATCCATCATAAACATATTCCACACGGCTCCAGGGGTTTACTAAAGGCCTTCTGAAGCGAAGCAATGCATTTGTGTAAAAAAAATATCCATATTTAACAAGTTATGAAGTAAAATATCTAGTTTCCACCAGACCACCTTCCGTATTCAACGTACAAAGAAAGTGTACCCGTTGTACCCTATTGAAGTCCACTATATGGAGAAAAATCTGAAATGTTTTGCTCAAAAACCTTAATTTATTTTCGACTGAAGAAAGAAAGACATAAACATCTTGGATGGCATGGGGGTGAGAAAATTATCAGGAAATTTGAACTAATCCTTTAAGTCACACCAAAGTTATTTCTCAAGTTTAAATTAAGTTAATTTTCTGTCACTCTTAGCATGTATTTCTCCATTCATGTCATGCTTTTTGAGCTTAATGAAAATGTAAAAAGCTAAAGGAAGGCTTTATTTGTATCACAGTGAAAAAAGGGGTAATTAAAATACTATACAATGTGACATTACACAATATTGCTTTTGCTTTGTTCTAGTACTGCTGATTCTCATTCAGTTTTTTCTGAGAAGGCTCTGCTTCCCTGGCCTTGGAGAAAACGCCCCTGGTTTCTATTTTAGATGAAAATAAACTCGTCATCCTGTAACGCACAATGACTTTATGCTATTAGTCAAGTGTTCTGAGAGGATACACTGGAAAACAGCACAGTTAGTCACGTTGCCGGTCAAGCGGGAAGTCCTTGAAGCGTGCTAATCTCTTTAAACGCTCACAGGATGAATAGTTTAACAGCATCACATTTTGACATCCTAAATTCTAAACCTTTATTCATGCAAAATAAAGCAGCTCTTCCTGTTTACTTCTTCATTTAGAATTAATAATCACATATCGGACACCACAACAACACGCCCTTTCCAAGAAAATAGTCGGATTTTTCAGGCCATGACTTCAGGACAGACCTCAAAAACAAAACAAGGCCACTCATCTGATCTTTGCATTGGAGAAACAGCCGTGCAAACAGGAAATGAGGCACAAACAGGGCCTACAAGCGGACAAAGAACATCTTTGAGGACGAGAAGCCAGTGTTTCCCCTCGAAGGTCCTCTGCCCTGACTGAAACCCACACATTCCCAGAGTGGAACGGGCTTTTCTTAGGAACTCAAAGCTTGTTTGTATCTCACATCTGTTTGACTATTCAGCTCTGCGGGGAGAGACTGGCTTCTTATCAGAGTACCGCAGACCTAGTCAGCCCATCATATCCGTGCTGGAAATACGCTGAACTTCCAGTAACCGCCCTCGCCCTGCGAGAGATCCTGCTCTGCTGCTGAACGGGCCTATGAATATATGCATAATCCTCTTGAGTGACTATCAAGCCCTTCCTCTTCACCCTCCTTCTCCTTCCTCCTCTATCAAGAGGTCAATCTCTCAGCATGCTGCTGATAAATAAAATTTCATCATTAGGAGATGCAATAAAAGCGTAAGAATCGCAACAAGGCTTCTGCAGATGCTGCAACTCGAAATGGCAAGACTATCTAATCGCAACATGATGTGCTGATATGACAAGGTCACCTAAAACCATCTTCACCGACCTCAGAGTTATGAATCACATGAAACACATCTGACCCCAAAATCATATTAAATATTATATTAAATTAAAGGCATTGAGATTTTATTTTCATGACAATTATACACATTTTTGCAGACATTGCAGACATTTTACTTTTCAGCTTCTTCGTAATTCCCATTACTCTTAATTTTAATTAATGTGATATATTAATGCTTTAATGCATTACAGTAAAAAAAAGTTCATTTACAACAAATACTTGCATGAAATGTAAATGTTTCACAAATTATATATATATACACACACACACACACACACACACATTGTTTTTTGCATTAAAGTAATGAGAATTTGAGAGGGAAATGGACTTAATTGTCATGAAATTATATATATCAATGACATATTAATGTTTTAATGCATTGCAGTAAAAAAGTCATTTAAATTAGTTACAATAAATACTTGCATAAAATATAAATGTTTCACAAATATATATAGTTTTTTGCAATAAAGTAATGAGAATTTGAGAGGGAAATGGGCTTAATTGTCTTGAATATATATATATATATATATATATATAAATATTATTGACATATTAATGTTATATGTATATAATAATATTTAATTGTCATGAAAATGTGTCATTTTCTTCATGCAAAATCCAGAAATACAGCTGAAATATGAATTGAACATGTTCTTTGCAGGTTTCCCTCAAAAGACTTTAAAAAACTGAACATACAACCACAAGGGCCACAAATAAAGTCAAATATACCCGTTTTCAGAATTTGCCAATATCATCCTTAACAACCGATGGATTAATACATTTCCACCAAATGTTTATATCTTGTACGTTCTTGTCATGAAATTGGTCATTTTCTTTATGCAAAATCTAAAAATAAGGCTGAAATTTGTCTCGAACATGTACTTTTACAGGTTTCACCCATAAGACTTTAAAAACCGAACATATAAACACGAGAATTTGCAAATATCAATCTCAACAACTGATAGATGAATACATTTCCATCAAATGCTTCCATCTTGTGTCATTTTCTTTATGCAAAACAAGGCTGAAATATGGCTTGGACATGTTCAGGATGGTACATGTGAAATGCATGGTGTGAGATTAGAGAAGGCTTTAATGAAGAGTGTCACACAAGGTGCATTAATTCAGCACTGTGACTTTTGACCATTACAGGTCGGTAAAGTAGATTAACCACTGAAACCAAACCGTCCATCAGAGCAGGCAGGCAGGGCTGTGAATGTATATTGCCATCAGACGAAAATGCAGTGACGTGCATGAGACACGCAAAAACTTGTTCAAATAGAGGCCTATTTTTAAACTCGTGGGACGGGTTTGATTAGGAGGGGGGAAAGGTGTGATAAAATTGTGAATGAGCTGCTGCTATAACACAATAAAATTAAAAGCTAACACAACAAAAACACACCCATCGGAGTCGTGCATTTGATTGGAAGGGAACAAATGACAGCTATTCTTTATGGATTAGTTTCATGGAAGTGCTGCTTTTGGACACTACTCTGTCGATCATCACAAGTCAATCATCATATTTATTTTGGTTATTGTCATTATTACTACTACAATAAAAGTGCAAAATGCACTGTAACAGTTTCCACAAACACATTTAGACTTTAAAGCCCCACTTTAAAAAAAAAAAACAGGCCCACAATTAAAGTGAAATAAGATGTTTACCTGTTTACGATTATATGACGTCCTCACTGTGTGGCCAGAATTTGCAAAAATCATCCTCAACAACCGAATATCCACTGACGGATGAATAAATTTCTACCGAATGCTTCTATGTCGTATGTTCTTGTGTATCCAGGAGGGTAAAGTTGTGTTTGTGGCTCTATCAACCATAGAGACCGAGCAGTGCTGTCATATAGTCTCACTTTGACGTATCTTTAACACCGAATTGTCGCGGGGGAGAAATATTATGTCTTGCGGAAGGGTGAGCAGCATATATCCCACGGACGGTCGCTGTAGTCGGCTTGCCCAGCCCGTCTGTTCCGCTCAGTTCATTGATCTGCGGTGACTTCTCCACAAAACTACACCTCCCACTATGGAAGAAACCACTGCACTCTCTTTGGAGGGGGGGACGTGCACACAAACAACACTTAAAATCCTCACAAACAGCCTCTTCACTCAAATAACAATGCAGACTGCATGTGAAGTAGGCATGTACGCATTTACATGCACTATGTAAAGTGCACAACATTCCGGTTTCTGAGCAAGAGGATATGACATTACATCCACCCCCCCTTTGGCTGCTCTTGGTTTCCTTTGGCTCACATACTTCACATTCCTGAGTGAGGCCATCAGGTTTTGTGGTTTTACAATTTCATATGTGCTATATGGACTGATTTTATGTGTTTAAAAGCGAGAAGCCAAACTGAGTGTAAATGACATAAAAATCAATGCCAATGAAATATAGATGGATATATTCTTAAAAAAAAAAAAAAAAAAAATTTTAGTTATTCCATGTTATGTGATTGCAGGAAGAGCTACAACATGTAAGCTGACTCTCCTCAATGGGTGTAGTAGGAGTAAATCCCGTGAAAACATGTTCAGGTCACACTTAAAGGGATAGTTCACCGAAAAATGAAAATTATCCCATGTTTTAATCCCCCTTAAGCCATCCTAGCTAGGTGTATATGACTTTCTTCTTTCAGTCAAACACAATCGGAGTTATATTAAAAAATATTCTGGGAGTGAATAGTAACCAAGATTTTGAAGCCCAAAAAATCTATCCATTATAAAAGTACTCCACACGGCTCTTGGGGGGTTAATAAAGGCCTTCTGAAGTGAAGCGATGCGTTTTTGTTAAAAAAAAAAAAAAAAAAAAAAAAAAAAATAGGGTGAGTAAATTATGGGATAATTTTCATTTTTGGGTAAACTAACCCTTTAACCTTTTAAAAAGAAGGAATAAATCAGAAATTATATTTTAAATAAAGAAAATGAAGAATATTTTTAGGAACATTAAGTCTTTGCATTGTGACATTATTTTCATGACAATTAAACAGTTCCACTGTGAATGTTTTACTTTTTGTAATTAATTTCATTAAATGATATTACATATAATAAAATAAATTAAAATAAATTATAAATAAAATAAATTATAAAAATAACTGTATTAAATTACATTTAATGTATAATATAATAAATTAAATGTATTTTTTATATATACATACATATATTACATTTAATTGCATAATATATATTAAAAGCTATTTAAATAAAACATTATTATTATTATTATTAGAATTATTATTATTATTTATGGAGCCCTGCACATGACATGCAGGAAAAAAAAAAAATTCTGCGCATGATTTACTATTTCGTTCCCTCGATTTGCTAAATAGTGCGCACGATTTACTATTCTGTTCCCTTGATTTGCTAAATCCTGTGCGTGATTTACTATTTCGTTCCCTCGATTTGCTAAATTGTGTGCACGATTTACTATTTCTTTCCCTCAATTTGCGAAATCGTGCATGCGATTTACTATTTCGTTCCCTCAATTTGTTAAATCCTGTGCGTGATTTACTATTTTGTTCCCTCGATTTGCTAAATAGTGCGTGCGATTTACTATTTCATTCCCTTAATTTGCGAAATCGTGCATGCGATTTACTATTTCGTTCCCTCAATTTGTTAAATCCTGTGCGTGATTTACTATTTCTTTCCCTCGATGTGCTATATCATGCGCGCGATTTACTATTTCGTTCCCTCAATTTGCTAAATCATGCGTGCGATTTACTATTTCGTTCCCTCAATTTGTTAAATCGTGTGCGTGATTTACTATTTTGTTCCCTCGATTTGCTAAATCATGAGCATGATTTAGCCTAATATATTTTGTTCCTGCATGTCATGTGCGAGGCTCCATAATTATTCGATTCTACCAGAAATATTACCAGTCAAAGAAAAGGAGTTCCCAAACTTAATCCTGCAGAATCCTATGGTTATTCATCAGAAACAAGAATTCAGATATGGGCTTGGCAATGAAATTAACAAATACGAAATGAAAAAAAAACCCAACAACAACAATTTCTGAATATCCACTGGGTCACATCTAAACTAAATCTGCCTCAACAACAACAAGATTTAAGAATTAATCCAGTGCAATGATGACATTAAATTTCAAATGCATAAAACACCAAAATCTGTTTCCAAGCAAATCAATGATGTTTCTGTGCTACTGATGTCAAGTCTTCGATATCTGGCTGAATTCAGGGCCGTTTCTATGCATAGGTGAACTAAGGCGGCTGCCTAGGGTGCCACCAGCTGGAGGGGACGCCAATGAGCACCACCTCGCCCATTTAAAATGTTAACATAACGACCCTGCATTTTAGCAAAAATTCACCACAGGCTAAGTACACTTAAGCAGCTGAATATTAGCATAAGAAAGATATATATTTTTAAATGCTATTAAAAATCCAAATATTTAGTGTATATTGAAATTATATTTAAAAAATGAATGACAGCAACAGCTAAAGTGTTGGGTTGGTTACAACAAAATTAAAAAAAAAAAAAAAAAAAAAAAAAAACATGTGTCCAAAAAACAAATAAGTGTTCCATTCACATGTGGAAATAAAATCTAAATAATGGTAATATACCAATATCTATCTCATATAAAATGTTTTTAAATAATCACATCAATCAACATGTTAGCTGTGTTATATCCAGGAAATTAAACTTAAGTTTAAAACATAGTGGAAATGTCTTTGAAGCTTTTGTTTGGTTCACAGAATTATATGGCAAGGTTCACTAAATTCATATTTGTATAACAAAAAAAGTGATATTTTTGTTTTCGTTAATTTAATTACTGAACAATAATTTAATATATGCTTGGCCTTGGGCTAATTTAAGTGTTTTAATAAAGCATGTTTATGTTTTACTGAAAAAAAATAATAGGGTACTGTTGCATTATTGAAAGTGATATAAACAGTTGTATTTCTATTATTTCTTATTTTAATTATAAACATTGTCCATTTATTTTTTATTTATTTAATACTTTGTGTGTTGGCATTATTTAAAAGCACAATAAAATAATTTTGACATGAAGCAAATACGTTGATCGGGCAGCGATTGATGGAGGAGAGAAATGGTCAGTTAGAAGTCAGTAAACTCAAAGACAACTTATTTATATAATTTTTTTTTTAAAAAAAAGTATCAAATCATTGCTTTTTAAGTTTTGAAATAGTCAGAAACAACCCTATTTGAATACTTAATTCAAACCTGTTTTAGAATAATAATAAAGTCATCATCCAAATGAAAGTATGGGAATGATGTAGTGACACAAATAAAAACTTATTTGAGCTTCTTCTTTGTCTCGATTCCATTCATAAACCGACTTCCTGAGGTGCATCATGGGATGCTTTTAAATGCTAGTGAAGGAGGAACGCATGTGATGAGCACTTGGTGCTCACTATAGATTCACTATATCTGCTGCAAGTGCAACTAGTCAATTTATACACAATTTGAAGTAAAAATGTAATTCTCTCAATACACACAGCACATCATGTCTTTCTTCGTCTCTCTCTCTCTCTCTCTCTTTCTTTCTGAGGCTGTGATGAATGTAAAGCACGTCCTCACACCTAAACACTGCATTTCCTGTTGTCTTCTTAAATAACTTCCACTGAGCTCATCAGTTTTCGATTTCAGTCTGCCGTTTTGAATATAAATTTGATCTTAGAAGCACTGAAAACACCTTGTGGTATCAACAATCCCCAGCCATGCCTGATCGCGCTTAGACAGCAGTTTACGTCAGATAGTTAGAATGTAAATAGGTCATTTAAAATCCCACAGAGAGCATAAGATCTTTGCCCTTGGATCCCATCCCTTTCCTTTTTTGTGCCGAAAAAAAAAAAAAAAAAAAATCAGACTGGAAAACATCTGCTATTCAGGACAAAGCAAACATGAGAACGTCAATGCAAGCCACAGGTTACTATCTTTCATCAAAGCAGCATCAGAAATTTACAAAAAATAAAAATTGCACAAAAAAAAAAAAAAAAAATGCCCCAGATAAATATGGGCCAAAAAGGTCACTGTAGTCATATTTCACGTGCTACTATTAAAAAGTTTGTGATTGGTAAAATTTAAAAGGTTAGTTCACCCAAAAATGAAAATTCTGTCATTAATTACTCACCCTCATGTCGCTCCACACCCGTAAGACCTTCGTTCATCTTCAGACCACAAATTAAGATATTTTTGATAAAATCCGATGGCTCAGTGAGGCCCTCATTGCCAGCAAGACGATTAACATTTTCAGTGCCCAGAAAGCTACTAAAGACGTATTTAAAACAGTTCATGTGACTACAGTGGTTCAACCTTAATGTTATGAAGCGACGAGAATACTTTTTGTGCGCCAAAAAACAAAATAAGGACTTTATTCAACAATATCTAGTGATGGTCGATTTCAAAACACTGTTTCATGAAGATTCGAAGCTTTACTGTAGTCACATGAACTGTTTTAAATGTGTTTTTAGTACCTTTTTGGGCATCTGAAAGTGTTAATTATCTTGCTGGCTATAGGGGCCTCACTGAGCCATCGGATTTCATCAAAAATATCTTAATTTGTGTTCTGAAGATGAACGAAGGTCTTACGGGTGTGGAACGCCATGAGGGTGAGTAATAAATGACATTATTTTCATTTTTGGGTGAACTAACCCTTTAATAATAATAATAATAATAATAATACTTAAAATAATAATAATAATAATAATACTTAAAAATAATAAAATAATAATAATAATACTTTTATTCAGCAAGGATGCATTAAATTAAGCAAAAGTGACAGTAAATTATAATGTTACAAAAGCCTTCTATTTAAAATAAATGTTCTTTTGAACTTTCTATTCATCAAAGAATCCTGAAAAAAAATATGTAGCACAGTTTCCACAAAAATATGAAGCAGCACAACTGTTTTCAACATTGATAATAATAAGAAATGTTTCTAATCATCATATAAGAATGATTTCTGAAGGATCATGTGACACTGAAGACTGGAGTAACGATGCTGAAAATTCAGCTTTGCAACACAGAAATAAATTACACTTTAAAATATATTCAAATAGTTATTTCAAACGGTAATAATATTTCACAATTTTACTGTTTTTACTGTATTTTTTTTGTCTTGGTGAGCAGAAGAGACTTCTTTAAAAAGTGTACTTAATAACGTAACTTGTGATTAGTTTAATGTCTCTGCAGCAAACATTTCAACAATCTCTAGCTATCATTTACTGTCTCAAAAGTGAATATTAAATATTTAACTAATATGAAGTGGTTTTTCACACACAAAAAACAGCAATTACATCAAAATAACAGTATAAAGCTGTATAATCAAACATAGGGACCTGCAATTGTTTACTATCAGAGCATTTACTGTATTACGCTCCCATGTGTATCACTGACCCTCAGCTTAATCATTCTGCTAATACTTCCATGCAATTGGACATTTTCAAAACAGTCAAATTGATATGGATATGTTTAAATTGTTACGTAGGTGGAGGGGTGGAATAATGTGGTTTTCTGCACTCAAAAGAACACCCAGGGTCATGACACTGACCTGCTGCCACCTTTCGCTCTGTTGTGTACGTGTTTGTATGAGTAATGCCAGCCGGTCACAAGCAAATGAGGTGACAGAAAGGGCTGATTTAGCAAAAACAGAGGGTCAGAGTGCAAAATTAAATGAAAGGACAAAGGAAGAGCGAGGAAAGGGGTGGCCATACTAGATTTTAAACATGCAAAATTTACAAAAAATAATAATTACAAAAAATGTAGCATTTTAAATTAGTTAAAAAATTTTTTTTAATATATCAAGTGATATCAGCTGCTCATCCTCTGACATCACTTTGTCACAGACACAGTCACATGACCAAAATAGATAGAGGAGGGAAGCATTCTGGGGCACAAACAACTATAATGATAACGATAAAGATATAGTTCTGAAAATCATTATACTTGTAAAACAATAGCAGAGTTCACACCACAACTTTAACGATAACTGCAGCTGATGAACGATAAAAACATGGACAGCCAATCAGAATCCATCCTTCTTTCAGAGCTCGAGCATTTAAAGTGGCAGACGACAAAACTGCAGCGCGCGCTTAGAATAAACAGAACGATATTGTGCATTGGTGTGGACGCTGATATAGTTATTGTTATAGTTATCGTTCTTGGTGTGAACAGGCCTGAAGTCTCTGAAGTCAACATTTGTTAAATCAACAAGCAAAGCGATGGGTTATTGAAAGAAAAATACCCATATTTAAAACTTTATGAACTAAAATAACTAGCTTCCAGCAAACGAACGTATGCATACTGCGCAAGTTGACTTGCGCCACAAGAGTAACCCATGACGCGATGTATAACGCAGGATGTAGGAGTATCGTAAGCTTAGACGCCTCTTGCGTTTCAAACAAATACGACTGGGCAACAAACTCAAGCTCCTCTTCTCTTATATTGAAATCCTCCAATATTTCTCTTTAAAAATAATCGTTTTAGACTTCTAATTTGTGACTGGTGATTTGTTTTGCTCTATCCTCTGCACTTCTGCGTTCATCATTATGTCATGCGTCGGGTCAGAGGTCACTCTTCCACAACAAATTGATGTGTACGGCCGAAGCTAGTTATTATAGTTAATAAAGTTTTAAATATGGATATTTTTCTTACAAAAACCCATTGCTTCGCTTCAGAAGGCTTTTATTAACCCCCTGGAGCCCTGGATTATTTTTATGATGGATGGATGATTTTTTTTTTTTTTTTTTAAATCATGCTCCCCCATTCACTATATTATAAAGCTTGGAAGAGCCAGGATATTTTAAAATAGGCTATATATCCGATTGTGTTCATCAAAAAGAAGATATCACTTTAAGGTTGTTCTCTGAGAGGGCAAAAGTGATTTACATTAATATCAGTTCATTGCCGTGAATATCAGACACTGAAAAAAAATAAAAAATGACGCAGTATGTTTGTGAATGAGCATTCGATTTACATTCTAGATAAACTAAAGAGAGTGTTAAAAATGTTAACTGAGCCTCCCGCCACCACACAATCTTCATTCTAAAAAATGTTGGGTTGAAAATGGACAAACCCAGTGATTGGGTTGTTTAACCAACCTGCTGGGTAGTTTTATTTAACTCAACTATTGTTTAAAATGACTGTATGGCTGGCTTAAAATGAACCCAAAATAGGGTGGAAATTAAAAATCAGACACATAATTACTAGAGGTGAACATTTATTAATAAGCAATTTAATAAATGTTTATTATTTAATCATTATTTATTAAACTTATTAATAAGTGTTAATTTAATTTATTAAACATATTAATAAATGTTAATTTCCAACATATTTGGGGTTCATTTTAAGCAAGCAATACAGTCATTTTTAAACAATAGTTGGGTTAAATAAAACTACCCAGCAGGTTTGGGCAAACATTTAACCCAATCACTGGGTTTGTCCATTTTCAACCCAACTTGGGTTGTTTTTAACCCAGCATTTTTTAGTGTAGTTATTTGGCTTTTATCCATCAGGAACAGACTGCATTGTAAAACAAAGTGAGAGATATGCATACTAAGGGCTGAAATAAAAGGTCTTGGCGATATCATCCGAACAAGAAAGACATTTTAGAGGTGGAACAAGATTACCAAGACAAATATTTATCCTTTGGAATATCATGCACAGAAAGACCAGGAAAATGTGAATTAGGACAATTTTGGGACATTTTTGTTGACATTGCATGATAAACAACTGAGTCCAGAAGCAAAGCCAGTTAAGAACTGCTGGTTTATAATACCAAGGATGTTTAACAAAATCTAGAGGAGGTTTAATCCTACAGGAAAGCAGCCCACAAATCAGTCCTAAAGTATCCCTGCTTGACATGGTACAGCTGTCCATGCTGAATGTGCAGAGAAAACAAATGAAGAGGAAAGCGTTAGCCTCCCCCACAGGCTATCAGAGCGACTATATATCACACTCTAACCTGCCAACATGTGAACACACATGCATGTGCATAAATCCATGCAAACGTACACGTACTCACACATACACGCGGTCTCTTTCTGTGCTGTTGCTACTGTGCCTAAAAACACACATAAAACAGGAGAAGCTTTTGAACTCCAATGCAACTCTAAAGCGCCACGTTAAAGCGAGTACGCAACTTGCCCAGACCACATTCTCGAAATTCTCCCTGCCTTCTGCTGTAATGGAGAAACATTTCAGCCTGTGACTTCCTCACAGAGTATCTATGTCTCGGTCCATTTGCAAAGTATAAATAAAATGTTGCAACTTCTGCGCTGTTGAAACTGTGCCGCCCTACGTACCTTCCTGCCTCTGCCGTCTGGCACGAATCGGGGGCCCCATCTTCTTGGCGGGGTCCACATTGTAGTCGTCAACAGCGACAGCTTCAAGTTTATCGCGGCAGGCGCTGGCGCACTACGAAAGCAGCGTGTTTACATGTGTGTGCGTCTGTCGCACAGGAAGACGCCTTCTTCACACGGATAGTCAGCGACAGAAAGAGAGAGAGAGAGAGAGTATGGATGTGTGCAGGACTGTTTGGAATGAAACACTAGCTTACTACTTGCTGAATACTGCACAGTATGCACTTGTATTATAATATATACACTTGTATTTTATATATACATTAAATTTAATTTTTTCAGTCCAAACAAATAATGAGTCAAGGAAACTGGTGTTAAAATGTGGCTGTATTCACTTCCAGTTCATTCACGACAGATTAGAAATGAAAGGTCATGTTGAGGGTATTTCATTGTGGTTATAGTAAGTGAAATTAGTGATAACATGCGCTTGCATGATGAGAAGAAACCTAAAACGTTTCATAACCTGCATACATTCACCTCTGACAGGGTTTGATGTCGCACGATCACCAAACAGTGAAGTGCAGTCTGATTTAGATGATTGTTTGATTCTGATCTGTTGCTGATTTGAGTGGCACGTGCACATTCGTTTAGTGAAGCTCAAAAGAGACTCTTTAGAAGTTCAAAAGAGAAGTTCATTTAGAGACTCCCTTATGGTAAGGACGAACAGTTTTGCATAATGAAGATGTGCAGTTTCGTTTTGTTTAGTCGTGTTCGACAATCACTAAATGATCGCTAAACTTTTGCAATGAAAACACATTTATTTTTAGAAATTCTTAATTTTATATTTTAGAAAACTGAATAGTCAGTAGTCTGGAAACTAACTATTTTTTCCATCTTTTTTTACATTCTTATCCAGACCTGGAAATTATTCAAATCAAATTCCATACTTTTCGATACTTTTCCAAACTGCGTAGGAACACTGTTATTAGTAACTGAAAGTAGCATTTTTTTAATGATATTTAAAGAGCAGTTGGCCAATATAATGCATTATATATATATATACACAGTATCTCACAGAAGTGAGTACACCCCTCACATTTTTGTAAATATTTTATTATATTTTTTCATGTGACAACACTAAAGAAATGACACTTTACTACAATGTAAAGTAGTGAGTGTACAGCTTGTATAACATATATATAACATGTATAACATATATATATATATATATATGGGTCATTGACAAATAAGGTTTTTAAAAGTGTAAAAAAATATATATAATAGAGATATAATTAATTTTGAAGTTTTATTAAGTGTTAACAATGAGATTATGTGGTTTTTATAATCAATTAACTCTGCTTTTGTCATTTTTTACAAGATGGACAAAATGTGTCACCAAAAAAGTAATTCAGTTTACCCAAAATTTCCGTTTTACCGAATGACATGATCAAGTGAAAACATGAATTTTTCAAATAGTTAAGAGAGAGTTAGATACTTTGCTTCATGACCATGTGGTCCTTTGCAGGTGTCTGAATGATGTCACATCCTGTCACATGATACTGACCGCATGACTTGATCCAAAATGGTCCCTTTATATCGGTTACTCCGAATGACATCAATGAAATTCATTTTTCCGGACATTCTTTCTCATAACAAAGCAATGACTTCTACACATAATTTTAATACCATTTTGCACTATGTTGATATATGATGTTATAAAATCATGACAGAATAAAAATATATACATTTATTACATTTTAAGATATTTTAATCACAAATGAAATGGCTGTATTGGCCTTAAAACCGAATGACCTTTTGACACTTCAAAATCTTTAAAATACCTTTATATGTAGGAAAATTTTAATTAAAACCTTTTGGATTCAATAAAAAGATCTAGGCTAGTTGTACTGACTTACATACTTTGGATGTCATATCTTTGTTTTTTATTATTATTAAGGCCTTTGGACAAAAAAAAAAAAAGACCCGTCATTGACCCATATATATACTGAATTTTTTTTACATGATTTAATAGTGTACATCGGCCCCAGTGCCCACATAAATTTACATAAAGTTACACAAATATAATTTGTTCGTGTAACTTCAACATGATGAAATTAAGTAATTTTTAAGTGACCCAATTAAGTAGTCTCAAAGTGAATTTTGTGAGGTTCCCTGACATGATTTATTCATCCAAATCATTCATTCATACATCCATCCATCCATCCAATATGTTCTTTTATTTAATTCAACTTCATATGTGTTATGTGACTCAATCATTAGACTGTACTAGGTAGTCAACAGCCTATTAGCTAACAATAGCGCACACACAAGCATGTTAAATGCTTACTTTTAGCGCAAAGCAGCAACTGAATGCGAAGTGCCTATCTACAGCCTTAGCAAATGCTCCACTCTTCTCCACAATGGCAACTCCAATATAAGTGAACATTATTGAACAATATCAATCATGCCCTGTTTTCATCTTACTGCAAAACACATAAAATAACATCTAATTTCAACATTTTCTCTCTTGATCCAGCTATATACAATGCATTCTGGGAACTAACAAGCACTGACCAGTTTCAGTTAAAGCAACAAAATTCATTCATGTATTCCCAACACAAATGGATTAAGTAAACTTCAATATTAGATATATTTAAGTGGACTGAACACAATGAAATTAAGTTGAATTGTGTTGATTTAGCTCATTTTAATTAAGTAACTTGAAAAAGCAGCAAAAATTTATTTTTCAGAGTGTAGATAGATAGATCTGTGGCCTAATATGAGTTTTTCAATGCTGATATCTAAAAATAATGCTGATATAGACATGATGCAATTTAATGAGACATGCACAAATGTGCGGAAATGAAATAAACTGATTTTACGCAATATTTACACAAAATTGAAAATAAATTGTTTACCCATTGTCAAGGCTGTTGGCAGATTTTGAAAAAGACACATGGGGAACAAATACTTCAAATTGGTCAAAAACATGATCTCAAATCTAGATTTTGGCAACATTCAAATGAGAGAATATTACTTTGACTTTGAATAGGCTATTTTAATTAGCAGTCCAATCAAAAAAAGATGAGAAATTAGCATACCAGAAGATATTTTGGTGCACTGCTCAGAATTTAGAGAGGGAGCGGCCATTTTAATGCGTCTGGCTTCCGGTGTCATTTGCTTCCAGTTATTTTGAGCTATACAAAACAGCTTGTTATGCTGCTTGATATTGCAAACTGGTATTTCTTACCATATTATCTATTGTTTCAATTATAAGCACGCTGGTTTGTAGCGCAAACAGTTTTACAGTTTGCTGCACTTTGATATTCTTCTCATTTTCTAAATCTGAAGTTTTGCACATTCACAGAAAACACCTTACTTCCGCACTGAAAAATAAGGTGGATACGTGTAATTTATTTATCATAACAGCATGCTGCGACGAGCTTTATGAGCGTGGACAGCTTCTCTGATGATAACGGGAATGATCTAGTTTCGTCCAATTGCACCGCATGCATCCAGTATAGACAGGGATGTTAGACGTGTTAGGCTGCAGGCCTTTAGCGTTGGATTTTGCCTAAACTGGAATTGGAAAGGGGCTCTGAGAGAGATTCAGTAAAATGAGATCCTAAAATTCATGACTTTAATATCATTTGTTTATTTGCATGACACAAAACACCATTTCACTCCTGCAAACCCACACATGTCATTTTTAAACGATCACAACAGATGAGACATTTCTCCAGAGTATATCTGGAGATTAAAAATGACGAGATGATTAAGAAGTATCATTTTTGCATCATTTTTGCATTAATAATGCCGCCGTCCTGTGAAATATTCATCTGTAAACTCAAAATGAGTGTGTAAATAACTTTCATAATAACGCTTTCATATATATTATATTATTTTATATAGTAAAATAGTTTTGTCTCCAAATTCTGATGATGAACGTGGATGAACCACATTCAAATTTTCTGAAAAATGGACAAAATAGCACTGAGATCTATATAAATGTTGAAACGCAGTCACACCCGCTTTAGCTTTTCCCCATTTTCCTTCATCGTTCCCATGTGTAAATGGTATAAAACAGTCCTGTCCACTGATACGCACACAAATATATCTTCCACTATAGCAGAATCACTACCAGCTGACAGATTTCAGTATATACGGTCACGCAGCACTATTCGACAGGACTCAGATAGCCTTTCTCCCCGCAAAACTATTTTTACCCCATTCGATCTTCGCATATTTACTTACACATTTACTGAATTGCCTGTTTACACAAAGTAACAAAGCAGGTCTATTAATACCAGACGAGTCTGTGTGGGTCTCATTGACCTTGTCAGTTAAGCTGAAGGGCTTTTCGAGCTCTCCGCCTGCGTCTGTGAGACAAGCCCTTGGCAGAGTGCTTCACCACCATGGTGGTTATTATTGTGAGCTGGTCCCTCATTTTCCTCATGTCAAAAAGTTCCCAGAATGACTATCGTAGGAGAACAATTGGAATTCTTTCAGCTCGGCACACACATAATGAGCTGGTTAATTGTGTACATTCCGCTGCCAGGCAACTCTTCAGACTGTATTGTAAACATTGTATAGGGCTTTTTAAGGCCCTTCACAAAGGCTTTGTTTGCAGGCTCTGTGTGTAATGTCCAATGGCAGTTAATGTGCTAAAACCCACCCCTCGATCACAGGCTCATGTTGACACGGCCAGCCCACCTACAAGCCATGGAAATACTTCAGAGCTGGTGGAAAAATTGGTGCCTTTTAATTATTATTATTCATATTATTAATGACGCAGGGCTCATTTTTGAACAATTATGCACTGGTGATAATGCAACAGCATGTCTCCCTCGACTTGTAAATGTAACATGAATAAATTTGTTACAGTTCAGTTGCTTCTCATAATTCCTAGTCCATTTCATGCATTCTCAAGCACATTTAAATGCTGGAGAATCTCACAAAAACATGTTTGACAGCAAAATGCAAAGAAATTAAGCTTTTTAAACACCATTTACACTTGTTGCATTGTGACATCAATCTCATGACAATTAAGCACAAATTCGCCCATAATTACCATTAACGCATTTGGATTTTTTTACTTCCCCTTATATTCTTGCTAAAACTTGCTGTAGATACAGTTATTCTTATTGTTCACAACTGTAATTTTTCTCCTTCTCAATGCAACTTTTTGCACTTTCTGTTACACTTTCTGGATTATATTTCCATTTTGCACATGCTATTTAAAAACCCTCATTGCCAGTTTGCACAGTTCAATGACAATATAATTAAATTTAGTATAATCACAAAATGTCTGTAATATTACAAATGCATTAGAGTATTGAATTTGGCAGGAAATGTGAATGAAAATAATGTCATAATGCAAAAACCTTAAAGGGGTCTATTAATGCCACTTTTACAAGATGTAATATAAGTCTCTGCTGTGTATGTGAAGTTTTAGCTCAAAATACCCCACAAGTAATTGTTTATAGCATATTAAATTTGTCATTTTTTGAGAGTGAGCAAAAACAGTGTGTGTCCCTTTAAATGCAAATGAGCTGCTGCTCCCAAGAAGAGGGCGGAGTTTCAAGAGCTTGTGTTAGCAGCGCCGATTACCTCACGCAGACTCACTGAAAATGTCAGAAACTGTTCAGCCTTTTATGTTCAAACCTGATTCGGACAGTGAGAGAGAGAGATTCAGGAAGAAGTGACAACATGTGGAATGCAACAGGACGTTTCTGAATGGTTAGTTGATGAATTTATGTAGCTGATGTGGAGTTAACTATCATAAAGTCATTGATTAGCATATTCAGTCAGGATAATCTATAAATTGCTCATGTGGGAACTGTTGTAAGATCCTACAGAGCCAGAGAATATATGCTGCATGAAGATAGAACAGGTATAGTTTAGTTTAATTACAGTTATAACTTGTCATGTTGTCATCTTGCTTTTATGACATGCTATTGCATTTGTGTTATGTACTGTATTGCAATAACATGACCTCACCCCCTTTGTTGCGTGTTTTCGGGGGCGGGGTTTATGTTAATTTTAGGGTTAGTGTTAGTGAACATTGTAGTCCCTACCAGCCGTTTGTTGTAGTCCTTAAAAAGCTATTTCTTTAAAAAAAACTTTCACTTTGCAGATGTTGTTTATGCTCAAACAGCAACATTACACACTAACTAAAGTTAAAAAAGTGAAATCATTATCAACAACCCCTTTAAAGGGACAGTTCACTCAAAAAAGAACATTTTGTCATTACTTAAAGGGTTAGTTTACTTAATATTTGTCATTACTTAAAGGGACACGCTTATTCATAACGCTCCGAAGCTTCCTGAAGCAGTGTTTTGAAAATGGCCATCACTATATAAGTCGTTATTTTTGGGGTTTTTTGGCACACCAAAAATATTCTCGTCGCTTTATAATATTAATATTGAACCACTGTACTCACATTAACTGATTTAAATATGTTTTTAGTACATTAATGGATCTTGAGAGAGAAAATGTCATTGCTGGCTATGCAGGCCTCACTGAGCCATCGGATTTCAACAAAAATATCTTAATTTGTGATCCGAAGATTAACGAAAGTCTTACGGGTGTGGAACGACATGAGGGTGAGTAATAAATGACATTATTTTCATTTTTGGGTAAACTAACCCTTTAATCAACCTCAAGTTGTTCCAAACCTGTATGAGTTTCTTTCTTCTGTTAAACACATAAGACGACATATTAAAGAATGTTGGTAACCAACATCTAGCAGTTGACGGCACCCATTGACTTCCATAGTAGGGAAAAAAAAATACTATGGAAGTCAATGGGTGCCATCAACTGTTTGATTTGGAACAACTAGAGGGTGAGCAAGTAATGACAAAATTATCATTTTTGGGTGAACTATCCCTTTAATGGTCCTAAATATAATATGATGGAAACATCTTTTTGACATTTTGTAAGACTGACCTTTTAATTACACCAATAATCACAATTAAATGCACTCAAATTCATTGCATATAATTTGTTTGTTGTCTAAGCTGCACGTTAGGCTGTAAACAGCGCCACATAAATGTGTTCTACCTTTCCGGCTTTCAAATAAAGACAAAAGCTGCTGGCTTTCAGCCTTGAAAGAAATCAAGCTGCTGTAATAATAATAAAAAAAGGCCGTTCCTCCCTTCCCTGTCAAGGCTTATCTTACAAAAGCATCTCAACTTCCAAGCTCCTACAAGGGCATGTGTCCAAAAATAGAAAAACAGCCAACAAACAAACGCTGAACACGAAATGAAAATCTAATTACAAAAAATAAGAGATGAAGGACGATGAATGGCGTGGACTAAAAATGTGGTCTATTTATTCTGGCCACTTCACTGTAGAGTTTATGGAGCGTTTTACGGACTCTATCCTGTATAGCTGTAAGTACGGCAGTATTTGGAGTTTCAGGATGCTTTTGTATATACAGCCGGTGTGGTGAGAAATCGAGTCCCCCCCCCAGGAATTGGGTCTCCTTTAGGACCCCGAGTGATCCCGTTGGTTCAACTGACTTTTAATGGATAGTATTTTTAGTGCCTGATTATAATTCCTGTAAAATCACGTTATGATTTAAATTGTTTAAAAAGGCGTTATAATGGCCATTAATGTCTTCTAAATTAATAACTGAAGCTATAGGTTGTGAAATCAATCATTTCTCATTCTTACTGTTTTTTTAGTTAGCTTATGTACTAGCATACATTTACCTGATTAGCCTGCTAGCTTAGCTTATATAAAGTATGTTTTTTGCTTTCAATATCTGTTTCTATTTTGTTTTATTATGCAATACACAGGCATTCATTTTATATTTCAAACATGGCACTTGATGTAATTAACATACAAGAGTGAAACAGGTTATAATTATGATATCACGATAACAACGTTTGATCAGGCATTACCTACCTGGGTCCTAAAGGAGACCCGATTCCTGGGGGGGACTCGATTTCTCAACGTCGTCAACATGCTATACAACAACACCGCAAAGCTTCCTAGCGTCTCCTGTGCCATCCAGCTCTTCCCTGGCTCTCCTCCACAGCAGAATGACAGTTATCCTTCTTCCTTTTGAGCCAACTGATACAAACTAAAGCCACGTGAAATCAAAATTTACTTGCTGGTCTTATTGTGCATGATTCTTCAGTGCATGTTAGTCTACAAAATCTCTTTTGTCATTGCAATATATATCAAAATGTCATTTGATATGCATCTGAATTAACTTTCCTGTTTGGATCACATCATTAACGACTCTGCATCTCTTCTCCAACCACCTGACTACATATAACATCCAATTTTTACAATCCAATCAATACCCGATGGATAAAATCAAGTCCGGTTTAAAATGTTTCCCTCAGAAATACGTAAGATTGACTTTGATATGGGGCTGCATGAAAATGGTTAAACTGATATTCACAATCATGATTATACTCATTGGAAAAAAATTATGTTTATAATTATATATAATTTTATGCAATTATACAACCATGCATGTGCATAGCTGCCAGATTGAGAAGATTAAGTAAAACACTGGGCCGAAAATGTATCCTTTTAAGAGAAAAGTCCCGTTTGGGGGGGGGGGTATATTTTCTTGACATCTGGCAACCACAAGCAGGAAAGATAATAGAGGCTTGTTTCCAATGCAAGATAACAGAAATGTCCTAATAAAAATAAAAGTATAAAAATAACCAGCTGGGCAAATATTGCGATGATTATTTTTAATTAATCGAGAGAAGCAGAAATCGTTATTATGATTAAAATACAATTAATCGTGCAGCACTACTTTGATAAGAGTGAAATATGAGGCCTTGCTGGAGACAAGTGCATAAAAGCTCAAGATCTGATCTCACAGTATTCTGTCAGCAGAACTTTCATCCACATCCATATTAACTGAGACTTAACTTGCAATGCTTTGACTGACAAAAACGTGTGGTGGTTAAGATTTATGTTTCTTCTATGTCACAAATCAATGCTTTCATAAATCTTTGTGCAATGTGACATGTTTTTAGAAGGAACTATCTTCTGAAAAATGAAACCCAATTAGTATCATATCCATAGTCAGGCATCATGGATGTACTCCGCCCAGTATTGATCAGCTGTGATGTCTGATAAACAGCAGCAACCTTCCTCTGCTGATTCTCACATTCTCCTTTAAAATAGCTGCATGTCTTATGTATCTTTGATCTTTTATCTTTTTTCTTTTTTTTTTTTCAAATTACTGGTCAACCAATATCATTTTTTAAGGCAGATGCTGATATCTAAAGTGGAGGGTACATACCTGAAAATAAAAACACTTTAATAAACAATATTTACTCAAAATTGACAACAACAACAACAAACATTAAATGTTTTTGGCCAATCAACCAACTGGGAAAGGTTATCGGCTGATACCAAATTCTCTAAAAATTACAAAATATTCAGCTGTCTGCACTAAATAAAACAGAATGCACAATTCAAAAGAATATCTGTAGTGACAGATGAGCAAAACCAATCAATCAGCTATTATTTCACCATTTAAAAGATTATTGGCCAATGACCCACTTGGCTGAAGTAGCCGAAGAACTTAAAGTTTTCATTTCTTGTCAACAGATAAAAATATTTTGTTTTCTTCTTTATTTGAGAGTGAGAGATTTAATATTTAATATGAGTGAATATTATTTTAAATAAGTATTTATTAGATATAATAAATAATATTATTTAATACAATAAATAAATTATAATAATATTAATTAAATATTTTAACATGATTAATTTGATATCTCTAGATATCTGCATTAGCCACTGGAAATACTCTTTTTTTTTTTTTTTATATATAAAAACGAATGTGTTTATTTAAATTAAGTAATTTTGATTTTTGTATCGGCATCGGTCCACCCATAAAATTGCCCAATGAAACACCATATCGGTCGACCATAATGACTGTGTAAACAAACAACATATTTTGTCTTTTTACAATTACACTATGATTATTTTGTACTACAAAGCACAACAATGATTCCCAAGTTGATAAACTATGATAAATGACTAAATTCACATTAGAGACGATCACAACAACACTAGAGCTGGAGTTCACAGAGATTGACTTCAGCCAGCGCGCGATGTCATGTCACAGGAATTCACTGGCCGAGAGAACGGACAAAACATTTAATAACGCTATAAAACGACGACCACAAAGAGTTTAAACCAGCTCATGGTACTCAACAGCAACGATTAGGTTATATCTGGATTTAACTGTTCATATCTGATAAAAACTCGATTTAAAATGTCCGCCCGAAAATCCCCTCAAGTGCGCTACAAACTTAAAGCAGCGCTGACTACAGTGTCACTCGATCCATATCGTACAAAATCCAATAAAACACGATACACAGCAGTCATCTACAAAAGCGATATCAAACAAGAGGTAAATCTGATTTTCGTACCTTGGCTTGCAGGTAAGGGGGGTAATAGTAGGTGTATTGGGGGTACATCTGCCTCCACACCTTGCCCATGAAGATTAGCGGTAAATTTAGACGTGGATGTCACTACTGTGTCAGACCTGAAATCCGGAGAAAAAACAACACCGACCGCTGCTGTCGACGTCCAAACGCGGAGACTGGTGAGGTGGGCGGTGGAGCTGCAGTGGAGCAGGAGCAGAGCAAAACAGCCACCCTCCGGTACACTCAAACTCTGCTGGAAAGTCTGCAAGACAGACTAATAAACACCAACCAAACGCTGTACATTTAAAGCACCAGAGTAACAATATTTGTTATTTTGTGATAAATGTTTTTAGATTTAAATATAGATTCACTAATGTTGTATAATGTCTTGATGATAAGCCTATTTTGAATTATTAACGACGATCTTTTAAATAAGACATCAAATATATGATATTATTTGAACCAGGTCATCGTTATGACCGTCATGACCATAATCGTGTTGTTTATGAGCCAAATAGTGGATATCAGGGCAAGTTGTCAGACGTTTTTAAATGCCAGTTACTGTTTCTGAGGGTGGCTTTATTTTTCAGTTTCAGTTGTCAGTTTCTGTTGACAGAAACCTTAAAATCTTAGTCATCATGAAATCAAAATTGACAATTCTTGTTTTTTAATTTTTTTAAGGGAATATTGCAAAAGATTTAGGACTATTCAAGCACATCCTTATCTTTAAAAAATCCATGTGCCCTCATCAGGGTTGCCAGGTTTTCACAACAAAACCCACCCAATTGCTTCTCAAAACTATCCCAAAACTAACCCAGTCGCATTACAGGGGGGTCCCACGGTAAAAATCGCGTCCGGGTGGTAAAATTCACGTTTTTTGCAGGGCTCCCCTGGTAAAATTCGCATTCCAGTGGCTAAATATCACGTTATTTTGGGTCGATTCAACCTGCGGACATGAAAAACAACCCGCGGCAACAGTGTAAAAGTAGCCCAATTCCACGGGAAAACCGCAGACTTGCCAACACGTAATCTT
Organism: Ctenopharyngodon idella; assembly: GCF_019924925.1. Taxonomy (NCBI): domain Eukaryota; kingdom Metazoa; phylum Chordata; class Actinopteri; order Cypriniformes; family Xenocyprididae; genus Ctenopharyngodon; species Ctenopharyngodon idella. The sequence goes on from NC_067228.1 coordinate 2,992,842, forward strand.
TAATCAAAAATAACTTCCCCTCCCTCTTACATAAGATCGACCAATAGCAAACCACCCAACCATCCAATCAATTCCCCATGGACAAAATCAAGTCTCGCCCTACATTTTTTCTTGTTTGAGAAGCCGTTTCCCTCGATATATACGTCAGTGTTGCCAAATTGGGCCACATTTACACTGTTGCCGCAGGTTGTTTTAAATATCCACGGGTTGAAGTGACCCCAAATAACATGATATTTAGCCCCTGGGATGCGAATTTTACCAGGGAACCCTGCCAAAAACGTGGATTTTCCTCTCTGGAATGCGATTTTTTACCGTGGGACCCCCCCGAAACGCGATTGGGCTAGTTTTGAGTAGCAATTGGGTGGGTTTTGTTGTGAAAACCTGGCAACCCTAGTCAAAATAGAGAAGGAAGGAAAGAATACCGCAGCTTCCGTTTCATGCCGATATTAACTACAAAAAAAGAAAAAAAGAATATCTTCACTCTTATTGACCAGGAAAAACAAGATACAGTTAATTTAAAACATGCTGACCAATAGCAGGGTAAGTCACAATGGGAGCCAGCCATTAAATAGTCCTTTATATTATAGGCTTTTCAGGAAAATTTAAACAGTAAAGCAATTCTGAAACACTTAAAACTATTCCTGAAACAGCAAAAAAGGGTCATAATAAGGCTGAAAATAAAAACCAAACCACATAGCAAGACCTGAATGTGAGTTTTCAGTAGACTGTTAAGGACCACTGTCATTTTTGAGGAGACTTTTTGAATGAGACCTGGAAGCTGAAGGTCAAGGTTCAGTTTCAGATCTATCCTTATTTTATATTTTTGTCCAAACCTTTATAAAATGACTATTAATTGACCCTTCGCAAAGCCCCGCCCCCCTTAGTTACTGCTGCTTTGTCTGACAAGCCATGGCGCTGTCACGCCACACAGAGTGAAAAATACATCGCGGAGCAAAGAGGACACTGACGACACATCGACAGACAAGACAGAGCAGGTTACTTATGATATTAAACAAAGTCCCAGCTTTCAAACTGTGTAATTTTTTAAGATATTCGAACAATAAAAACCGTTTTGTGGCTCTTTAATGTGTCGTGACAGATTGCTGTAGCGCCTCAGTTCAAGAGGCTCGTGAACCGATCATCTCTTCCTACTGGTTAATTTATAGCATCACATAAACATGAATGAACACAAGAGGGAATGTTGTTTCAAACGTGGAAAGACGTCAATACACACCATTTTTCAAGTTCAAGTCCACCGAGGTTAATCTTCTAACTCCTGACTGCTTTGTTGGACAAAATGGCAGATTCGGCGTTATGATTGGTTACATCGCTTGTCAATCAAACTCCCGGGCGAAGGGTCAATTGGCATTAAATCACTGTTTTACCAAGATTAGCATGATTTTACAAACATGATTGCTTGATTTTGAATGGCAGTGAATTATGTAAAATTCTGCAAGTACAGGGTTAAATGCTGCATTAGCAACACTTTGCAGGCCTCTAGTTTGGAGTCCAGCCAGACGCTCATGTGAGTGATGCTTCCTGTTGAGCTTCAGGAGACAGGAAGCATCATGCATGTCTAAGCGCCCTGTGAAGAAGGTTTGGACCAAAGCCTGCTGTAAAAAGCCAAAGCCTTGATGAGTGCAAGATCTTAATCCCCTTAAATCTAGACGACAGAGATAGAGAGACAGAGAGAAAGAGATGACTAAAGCTATAGTCATATAATTAGGCGCATTATATACCTGAAATTGAATGTTTCAATGAATAGCTGTCCCTTTCCAAGTTTACATGTGACTATTGTCTCAATTGCCTTGCTATTAGTCTCAGACGGCACTCCCACAAATCTGTCTGATGCATTTTGCACAAACAAACGTGACTTTTGTGTTATTGCTTAAAACTTTGGCGCAAACTTCTATTATACTTATTTGATATGCATTAAACCGGCTCAGAACAGCTCCTCATCTGTGACTCTCCCTTTTGCATGCATGTTTTTGTTGAATGAGGGGTAATCACAGAATGAGACGCAATGTCATCCTGTATGATGCGTGGGAAGGGCCTCTTCAGGTCACCTCGTGTTTTTTGTTTTTTTTGTTTTTGTGCATGTCCTGCCCAATTCATTACCCGCTGTTCCTCTGCCCTGATACCAACTTCCAGATGGAGCTGCAGGACATACTCATTTATCATAGAAATGCACATTCATGGGGTTAAGACAAAACACACACAGACTCTATACACTCATTTATTGCGGTGAGACATTCATTTGCTTTAAATTCAATAAGAAATTGTTTATAATCACATGGGTATGAATACTCTAGACACCTGAACACAATCAGGGAACAAAGACATCATATATGATCCTAATACAAGGCCTTCAAAAGTTTTAGATTCACACAACCAACATAAAAACAAGACACAAGACTGTGAACTGCATTATCATAAATCAATTCAAATATTCAAAAATTTCAGCCATATTCAGTTGCATACTGTCAGGCCTAGTGTAGTTTGTGGTGATATTAATACATTTCAGTGTAGGACTTTTTTGCTGACATCTTGTGTGATAAACTATTTTGATGCTTTGTTGGTTCACCACATGATGTCAAATGTAAAATTTGAGTGCTGAAGTGAAATCAGTTGAGCTAAATGAATAAATACACATCTACATGTAAGTTTATATGCATTTTATTGCTCAAAGGTTCTCAGTTCTGTTGTTTTTAAAAAATTACTTAGAAGAAACCAAAATAGACCCAGATGAGGTAATTGTTTGCATACAGTAAGAGTATAGACATCAAATAAATGTAGATAACATAACTTTATGTTTTGTTCTGTTGCATTTCGGGTGTGGTTCTGTTCTTGTTCCCTGCCATTTGTATGTTGCCCTAAGTTTCCTGGTGTGTGCCAGTTAGTCATTAATTAAGTTCACCTGTTGTTTATTTGGTTTCCTTGTTAACCTTGTGTATTTAAACACCGAGTTCTGTCTGTTCCTTGTTTCTATGTTGTCGTTAACATGGTTGTGGTATTTTATTTACTAGTGTAATCTCCTGAGTATTTTCGAGTTGGATTTAAAGAGGACCTTTTCACAAGATGTAATATAAGTCTCTGGTGAAGTTTCAGCTCAAAATACCCCTCAGATCACTTATTATAGCTTGTCAAATTTGCCCCTATTTGGGTGTAAGCAAAAACACAGTTTTTGTGTGTGTCCCTTTAAATGCAAATGAGCTGCTGCTCCCGGCCCCCTTTCCAGAAGAGGGCGGAGCTTTAACAGCTCGCGCTTCAGTTGCTCAACAACAACAAAGCTGGAGGATCTCACGCAGCCAAAATGAGGATTGTCAGTAACGGTGTTCAGCCTTACATTGTTCAAACCGGAGTCGACACTGATGGAGAGACTCAGGAAGAAGTTACAACTTTTAGAATGAAACTGGACGTTTCTGAATGGTTAGTGGATAAATTTATGTAGTTGCTGTGGAGTTGATTCAACTCATCCACTAGCATGTGCCGTCATGTTAATCTTTTTTTCAAATCCAGCGTTGAATTGACCCTCGTTTGTGAAGCAGTACGGTGTAAAATGACGGCATGGTAACAACACTCTACTACAACAACTCTTCCTCTTCTCTAAAGCAGCCCAACATGGCCTCACCCCCTTTGTTGTGCTCCCGGGGGCGGGGTTTATGTAAATTTTGGGGTTTGTAAGCATGCTTTGCTCAAATTTTTGCCATGGTACACTGTTGTTGCTTGCGAAAAACAAAATGGCGGTGCCGTGGGTGGAAACGTGCAGATTAAGGGGCGGTAATATTATAATAAGATCCCCTTCTTACGTCATTAGAGGAGCGGAATCTGAGCGGCTCATTTTTTCACATGCTTGCTAAGAAAGGCTTGCCAAAACAAAGTTACTGGGTTGCCCTTTTTCACGTTTTCTGGGTTGGTAGATGCACCGGGGACCTGATTATAGCACTTAAACACAGAAAAAGTCAGATTTTCATGATATGTCCCCTTTAATATTGAAGACTGTTTTCGTTTGATTCCTCATCTTTGTGCACATCATTACAGCCACTAACACCGTGTCTACACCAGATGTGACCGTTGACCGTTTCTGGTACCATTATCGTCTCCGTGTAAACTACAAAAACGTGAATTTGTGAAAATAGTGACGTCATGCACATGCATATTACGTGTTCAGTCTATAGACGCATAATGTTTCTTTATAAAGTGACATCGCCATCTACTGGCCTGGCAGCAGAATGCAGCATTTTTTTGTCATTATCGCAGAACTGTGTGAACGTTGTTGTCTGTACACGAAAAACGCAGAGGAAAATTTTTCCATTTTTTAATACATCGTTGTTGTGTAAATGTACCCTTAGAAGATAAGTTGGTATTGGAAAAACTGAATGAGAAATGTTTGAGTACATGATTTTTGATCTTTGGTGAATCTGAGAACAGTGTGAGACTTTGCTGAGATCTCTTTTCAAACTCTAGAGGAGATGTGACATTTGTTTATCTCAGGAGAAGTCATGCAAATGTCTTAATTTGATCTTTATTTAGTCTCACTGCTGATGCTGTTTGTGATTTTTTTTTTCTTGTTTATGTACGCCATATGCAAACCTCCCTTGATTTGGGGCAAATGCAGGAACATATTAAGTATCAAGGTTCACATGAAGTAACGGCTCAGTGAATGCATGTGTTTCTGAGGACGTTCATTCTGCTGACCTGTGCTTTGTGCTGTCATGGCATTTTGCAGAGCTCTCATTCTTTTAGTTTGTTTTTTCTCTTGTCCATCAACTCTGTGACCTTCATGATGGTGCAAGCTCATTGGTCAGCCCGCTCCATAGGCCACACCCCCAGGAAGTTTAGAAAACAGCAGGAACATTTTTGAACAATAGAACAGTGTCAGTGCATAGCTAATTTAAGAATCTGTGACACAGTTAGATTCCTGTGACAGGAAATGACCGTAGGAAAAATCTCAGAAGAAAGCACTGACTACTTAAGTTTCACTTTTTGTGTTTGTAAAAAAAAAAAAAATTAATAATAATAATAATAATAATAATTATCATTATTTTTATAACCATGATTCACTTGGAAATAGAGAACAACAGTCAGGTTCCAGAAGTAAAAATGAAATTATTTTCTAAATGGAGAAATTGTTTTTTAATGATATACTGTTTAACATTCAAGACAGATGTGTTATAAGCTCTGTGGTTGGACAGTAGTGATATTTGCTTAGCCATAAGCCATAATTCATTAAAAAAAAAACTATCTATAATCCCGAAGAGCAATCCACCATACAGATAGTTACACACAGTGACCACTCACATGATTGTGAGTCAGTCTCCCTACACTGTTGAACTATATTTTACAATAACATATATTGTTTTTATACTCTTAATTAATGACTGTAAATCGGTTGTTTTATTTTATTTGATTGCCACTCACAATGCTTCACTGGATTGCACTTCACTCATAATATCTTGTATCTTAGGCCTTTTTTTAAAAATGGTTTTCATATAATTTTTGCTTCAAATCAAAGTTGTTATTCATCTCAGAGTTGATTGTTTTGGTTTAAGACTCTTTATTGATGATTTTAAATCCCAAAGTAGAAAATCAATGAGGAATATTTAGGGATGCACTGAAATTTTGACCGATACCAATAACCGATAATTCTTTATATTTGAAAGCCGATAACCGATATATTGGCCAATAAATCTAATTCCAAATTTTTATATAATTTTTGAGAGCCTGATTACAAAAACAAAAGTCTCACCATTAAAAGCCATGTCCTAAACACATGATTATAATGTTCTCATTATAATTATATGTAGCTTATATGACAGACTTGCGCTGCACATGTTGCACTTAACTGTATTTTCCTTTTTGAAGTGATTTCAATCATATTTCAAGCAATTCAAAACCATCATGGTGGACAGTGCCCATCTGAAGTGTCTCATCTGAAGGAAATAATCCATTATTTATAGGCTTTAATATATCGGCCAAATTTTCTTACCGGGCCGATAATGATAACATTAAAAATGAACATGTATCGGCCGATACCGATATGGTGGCCGATATATCATGCATCCCTAAGGAAAAATACTTACAAAAAGTACCACAGACTTGTTTAACAGCGTTGGTTGCATCAGTATTTTCCCGTTCTGTTACACTTTCCAGGCTGGGAAAAGTCATGGAAATTGGCTAAATCTTCATCATCTTGGATATGAATTTCTGATGATGAATTTTTATTGTTATGCACATCTCAAAAATATTTTGATTGATTGAAATTGCTATTTTTTAATGCAGTCTCATTTTACAAATTCACAAAATTACAATTAAAAATCATTTTCCATGTATATACACACACACACACACACACACACACACACATTTCTGTGGTCTGGGCTTTAGTTTGGACATGTTGGCACAGGATGCTCAGAAATGACATAAAGAAGTGAAACTTCTGAGCAATATGATGCCAGTTGAGTCATCACCAAAAATAGAGCATAAAATCCAAGCCAAATGACTAAGTTCCTTAAATGATTTTTTTTTCTGTAGGTGTACTTATATGTTCAGCTAAGAAAACTCTTTTTTATTTTCCCTGACCGAGGAGATCAGAGTTTTGGGGACCTGTAAACATGTTAAACTGGATTTTTACAAACCTCACCACCATGATGTTATGGTTGGTTGATATGTGGTTGCTAAAGTGTTCTCAGTGGTTTCTAGTGTGTTTCTATATAGTTGCCAAGCTTGAAACATTAACATATGACTGACTGCCCATCAATGTCTATTCTGTGTTCAGAAACTAGCTAGATACTATTATTCCTGAACAGCAGGAGAACTAGTGAACATTCTCTCGGCTCATCCTGTGGCTCCGTGAAATGTGATCTTCGAGTGTTCGCTCTGCATTCCTGAGCAAGATTCCTCATTACGTCTCCTTCCCATGGGACGCCCGGCTCTCAGCCGTGCCCTTTGTCTGATCCCAGACCTACAGCAGTCTGTTTATTCTGCGGTCTCTGAGACATGTGGGGGAAAACAACCGATGTGACAAAGATTTACCAGCACCGGCATGTCAGCTTGTCATTCTGCATCACTCTGACTGTGTCCATGAAAGAGGGATCAAGAGAGAGAAAGACAAGATAAACAAAGAGATAGAGACCCTTTGTTTTCTAAATGCATTAATTGCTGCTTTCTTTGTTTACTCTGCATTTTTCAGTGGCTGATGCTAACAGCTACAGATGTAACTTGATTATACTGGACATAATACTGATTTTTGTACTGCACAATTTTTTTTTACTCAAAATTTACTAATTTTGTATTATCCATTAAATGAAAATGGCTGAATAGTGAACAATTTATCGGCCAATATATCAGACTAGATATTGTCACTAGATATTTTAGTTTTCATTTTTTTTTTATTTTACTTTATTATTATCATTATGTAATTGTTTTATAGTAAACTAATGTTCTTTATCACTATTATTTGCACATTTAGTCATATCTTTAGGTTTTTCTTAATTATTTGTTTATTTAATATAACTTTTTATTAATTTTAATCAGAATTTGGTAATTGCTCCTTTCTTAGTTTTTATTTCATTTTATTTAAAATATGTATATATTTTGCAATACTTTGGCCCAGAGTTTCACATGCTTTATATAAAGCAGACATGATCTGCACATGCAGACCTGCCCATGTGAAACTCTAGGCCAAAATATTGCAAAATATATACATATATTAAATAAAATGAAATAAAAACTGTGCAAATAGCACAACTAAGAAAGGAGCAATTACCAAATTTTGATTAAAATGAATAAAAAGTTATAATAAAGTTGTTTATATATATTGTAAGTTGTTTTATTTGGACCATTTCTAGTTTACTGTTAGTAACTAACGATACTAACAATAAACTAACGATACTGTCTGACTAAACAGGCAAAAACCTGTAGAGATAAAAGAAACCATGGGTGACTGTTAAACCCCTGCCGACTACGCCAAAATGTTAGATCGGATGGATCTCCACCACAGAAATATCAGATATATTAGATCTGACCCCGGATGCTGAATCCCTATCCTATCCCAGAAGATATCAGTCTGAGAGTTTGACTGAAAAAGCCAGGGAAGAGCAGAAGCTGGAGACGAAGTGATGATAATAAAAAGAGCAGAGTTTATTGAATAATCTTACTGCTTCACAACATGGTCCTGTGATGTTAAAAACCTTGAAATGGAGACATTCTCTTATCTCTTACTCATGAAAACAAATATCCCTGCAAACAACAATAGCAAGCATTGCAAGAGCAAGGAAATAAGTAAAATAATATGTAATATAACATATAAAAATGACATAAATGAATAATAATAAAATGATAGAAATCACATACTATAATAATATTAAATGATAAATCAAATGACAACCACATAAATGACTAATGATTATAAATATTTATAATATTAAATCATATTAATAAAGAAAATAAAATGCAAAACAGTTGTATGGTTTCTCTCTTAAAGTAACACACACAGGTTTCTATTGAGAATCCTTTGATCCTTCAGTGACCCTTTGCTAACACTCATGTCATCTCTGTGCCACACTGAGTCACACTGAGATCGGTGAATTAATGAGGGTTTTTCTCAATGAAACTGTAAATCTACTGAAGGGTAACAAGACATTGCACGTAATTTTGGATCTACTTTTGAGATCTGTAGTGATGTCTTCATGTGAGAATAAATAAGATTTCCCCTGGAAAATACCTATGAGCAATTATAGCTGGTTCGTCATCACCTGACTAGACACTTGAGAATGATCCTGTCAAACATGATATCCGACAGAGTATAAATTCAGCTGGACATGCAAAAAATTGCATGTCAAAGAAATGCGACACGTAGATGTCAAGTGGTGAGGAGAACTGGTGATCTCAGGTTGTGGTCGTGGTTTACACAGCCACTGAAACTTCAGAAAAAACACTGTGGCAAAGGATACAAATAAACTCTTTGATTTTGCATTTTACATGTGGTAGAGTTGTATGACATATGTCAAGAACATGTCCAACACAAATGAAAAAAGTGTATATCAGCTGCCTTTCATCAACTCACTGCAGACTTTAGTTTCCAGAGTTTGAGCAGAAAGTGCTGAGAGATGCTGCTTTTGTGAGTTTCAAGAGCAGTAACAGTCTGTGATCTGCACACACACACACACACACACACCTCCTGCTAATTACAGGGAAGTGAGTGCTAGTGTGAATATCTGAGTGTGTGTGATTAAAGCACACGGCTGTGACCTAAAGGAAGGGTGTGGGAACACTGTGGATGACAAGGCAAAGATACTTGACAAGGGAAACAGCAGCAGGGTCTGGCCAGCGGGCAGATGGCTGTGTTTGTTTGCAGTTAAACCATGGCATGCAGAGAGGTCGGCTGTCAGATCATTGATTGGGAAGCTGTCGTCGAGTGGAAGAGAGCATTGTGTTCATCACAGGGTGTGATGGAGGAGTTTAGTGATATTTCTCCCCACTCGTAAGTGCAACTTAAATGATTATTTCATAGTTTATTGTGTTTTGATCATTGCAAAGTCATTATACATTGTATTCAAGATTAAAAAAGTCATGAACCTCATTGGTTCTTACAGAAGCTCAAACGTGCTGCGTAACACGAGAATGAACCTCATTGGTTCTTGCGGAAGCTCAAACGTGCTGCGTAACACGAGAATGGACCTCATTGGTTCTTGCTGAAGCTCAAAAGTGCTGCGTAACACGAGAATGAACCTCATTGGTTCTTACAGAAGCTCAAACGTGCTGCGTAACACGAGAATGAACCTCACTGGTTCTTACAGAAGCTCAAACGTGCTGCGTAACTCGAGAATGAACCTCATTGGTTCTTGCGGAAGCTCAAACGTGCTGCGTAACACGAGAATGGACCTCATTGGTTCTTGCTGAAGCTTAAACGTGCTGCGTAACACGAGAATGAACCTCATTGGTTCTTGCTGAAGCTCAAAAGTGCTGCTTAACACAAGAATGGACCTCATTGGTTCTTGCTGAAGCTTAAACGTGCTGCTTAACACGAGAATGAACCTCATTGGTTCTTGCTGAAGCTCAAAAGTGCTGCTTAACACGAGAATGAACCTCATTGGTTCTTGCTGAAGCTCAAAAGTGCTGCTTAACACAAGAATGGACCTCATTGGTTCTTGCTGAAGCTTAAACGTGCTGCTTAACACGAGAATGAACCTCATTGGTTCTTGCGGAAGCTCAAAAGTGATGCGTAACACAAGAATGAACCTCATTGGTTCTTGCTGAAGCTCAAAAGTGCTGCTTAACACGAGAATGAACCTCATTGGTTCTTGCTGAAGCTCAAAAGTGCTGCTTAACACAAGAATGGACCTCATTGGTTCTTGCTGAAGCTTAAACGTGCTGCTTAACACGAGAATGAACCTCATTGGTTCTTGCGGAAGCTCAAACGTGCTGCTTAACACGAGAATGAACCTCATTGGTTCTTGCTGAAGCTTAAACGTGCTGCTTAACACGAGAATGAACCTCATTGGTTCTTGCTGAAGCTTAAACGTGCTGCTTAACACGAGAATGAACCTCATTGGTTCTTGCTGAAGCTCAAAAGTGCTGCTTAACACGAGAATGAACCTCATTGGTTCTTGCTGAAGCTTAAACGTGCTGCGTAACACGAGAATGAACCTCATTGGTTCTTGCTGAAGCTCAAAAGTGCTGCTTAACACAAGAATGGACCTCATTGGTTCTTGCTGAAGCTTAAACGTGCTGCTTAACACGAGAATGAACCTCATTGGTTCTTGCGGAAGCTCAAACGTGATGCGTAACACAAGAATGAACCTCAGTGGTTCTTGCTGAAGCTCAAAAGTGCTGCTTAACACGAGAATGAACCTCATTGGTTCTTGCTGAAGCTCAAAAGTGCTGCTTAACACGAGAATGAACCTCATTGGTTCTTACAGAATCTCAAACGTGCTGCGTAACACGAGAATGAACCTCATTGGTTCTTGCTGAAGCTCAAAAGTGCTGCTTAACACAAGAATGGACCTCATTGGTTCTTGCTGAAGCTCAAAAGTGCTGCGTAACATGAGAATGAACCTCATTGGTTCTTGCTGAAGCTCAAACGTAGTGCGTAACACGAGAATGAACCTCATTGGTTCTTACAGAAGCTCAAACGTAGTGCGTAACACGAGAATGAACCTCACTGGTTCTTGCTGAAGCTCAAAAGTGCTGCTTAACACGAGAATGAACCTCATTGGTTCTTGCTGAAGCTCAAAAGTGCTGCGTAACACAAGAATGAACCTCATTGGTTCTTGCTGAAGCTTAAACGTGCTGCGTAACACGAGAATGAACCTCATTGGTTCTTGCTGAAGCTCAAAAGTGCTGCTTAACACAAGAATGAACCTCATTGGTTCTTACAGAAGCTCAAACGTGCTGCGTAACACGAGAATGAACCTCATTGGTTCTTACAGAAGCTCAAACGTGCTGCTTAACACAAGAATGAACCTCATTGGTTCTTGCTGAAGCTCAAAAGTGCTGCTTAACACGAGAATGAACCTCATTGGTTCTTGCTGAAGCTCAAAAGTGCTGCTTAACACGAGAATGAACCTCATTGGTTCTTACAGAAGCTCAAACGTGCTGCTTAACATGAGAATGAACCTCAATGGTTCTTGTATTATTATATATATAAATAAATGTGTTTAAATATTTGTAATTATATATTAATAATTAATGTTGTATATTATATTTATATCTTGTATTATTGCTAGCACAGAAACATTGCCTGTGTTGTTGTCATATCTAGGTGAACTGTCCCTTTAATAACCCCTCCCTACCAGGAAAGCATTTCAGGAATTCTTCTTCTTGTTAATTAGAGTTTATGTCGACAATGGTTCGAGGGCTTAGTGGATAATATGTATGGATAGTTCCTCGAAGGTTCTTGGCAGCCAGAAGACCATTACCTTTCACAGCAGATCTTAAAACGAGGCAGTCATAGTGATTCAGACCACAAAAAGGCTTCGTGTAACATGGTGATTTTTAACTGAGAGAGGGATCTAACGTGACAGAGAGGAGCTTTGCATCTCTCGAAGCTGCGGGAAATTCTTCATCAGTACATATTCTGCCTCCAGCCTGCTGTCACAGCTTTGCTGTATTTCATTATGACAGCATTTTACATAAATTACTGCATTATAGTAATGTGAATCTAATGAGAATCACCACTGAGATGAACGTGAATTGCAAAAATGCTTAAAAGTAAAACATCCATGCATTAATCCAAACTAATCTCACAATGCAGAAAAATGCATTGGTCCAAAAAACAGGCATCATGATTTCTTGTTTTTCTTACAGGGGAAATGTGACCTGGAGATGTTCCTGACATGATTTATTATGTACAGAGGGAGGTGAACCTGTCTGCCTTTTAAAGCTCAAAACATGAAAACACACTTCAGAGGCCCATTTCATGCAAGATGCGTTTTATTGCTGGTTTTGTGAAGCCAAGTCCTGGCTTTTATCCTGCTAACCTCTCATACTGCCAGAGTGTTGTGCCAAATGCTGAAGTTGAACCCTCTGACCCAGCACTGTTCTGCTCTGTCTACAGGTCTCTTTGCAGAAGTCTGTCTGTACCGTCGCCCAATTCAACTCCCGATTAATAGCTGGTAATGCCTGTGGATTACTGATTGACAGGCCCCGCTGATGACAGTACACGCCGGCTTCAGACGGTCCAACAGGAAGTCGAGGATTTGATAGGGCAACAGTGTAGATTCAGGTTACTGTGTGCTAGTGCAGGTCAGGTGGTTTGGTTGACTGCCAAAACAGATTGAATGTACCTGCGATGAGTTCAAGTTTGAAATGAATGATAAAAGTTTAATTTTAGCTCAAAGATTGGACACAAACATTGTGTTGCTCTGTAATTAATTTATGCAATTTCCTTAAAGGGGTTGTTGATTATGATTTCACTTTTTTAACTTTAGTTAGTGTGTAATGTTGCTGTTTGAGCATAAACAACATCTGCAAAGTTACAACGCTAAAAGTTCAATGCAAAGGGAGATATTTTCTTTTACAGAATTCTCTGTTTGAGGACAAACGGCTGGTAGGGACTACAACGAGCTTCTTCCCCGGTTAGTGACATCACTAACCCTAAAATTTACATAAACCCCACCCCCGAGAACACACAACAAAGGGGGTGAGGCCATGTTGGGCTGCTTTAGAGAAGAGGAAGAGTTGTTGTAGTAGAGTGTTGTTACCATGCCGTCATTTTACGTCGGACTGTTTCACAAACGAGGGTCAATTCAACGCTGGATTTGCACAAAAGATTAGCATGACAGTACATGCTAGTCGATGAGTTGAATCAACTCCACATAAATTTATCCACTAACTATTCAGAAACGTCCAGTTTCATTCTAAAAGTTGTAACTACTTCCTGAGTCTCTCCATCAGTGTCGACTCCGGTTTGAACAATGTAAGGCTGAACACAGTTACTGACAATCCTCATTTTGGCTGCGTGAGATTCCCCAGCTTTGTTGTTGTTGATCAACCGAAGCGCGAGCTGTTAAAGCTCCACCCTCTTCTGGAAAGGGGGCCGGGAGCAGCAGCTCATTTGCATTTAAAGGGACACGCACAAAAACGGCGTGTTATATATATATATATATATATATATATATATATATAACATTTATTTATGCATCTATGCATTAGATTCATTTTCTGCGACCACATACATTCAATTTTTTCCCTATTTTTTGTGCCTTGCAGTATTTCTAGCACAGAAAAGAACATTGTCTACATTGTCACGTTTATATTAATTAGATGACATCCTCAATATGTTGCATATTACTTTTAACTTTGTATGTAGTAAGAATATAAATTAAATATAAATTATGTTATATAAATATATATAAAATATATATAAATATAGTCATTTATATTAATGCATTATATAATATATTTTTTTAAATTTATTTATTTATTCATGCATTGGATTTTTATGTAGTGAGAATATTCATTACATATAAAATATTTTATATTTATTGTATATTTTTATAAATAGTCAGTTATATTTATACATTATTAAAATATATATATTTTTCTAAATCAGTACATATTTAAAATGTTCATAATTTTATATTAAGCTTTTGTTTTACTTAATTAAACAAACATAAAAAATAAATATTTTTGTATTTATTGTACACAGGAACATCCATGAAAGCAGAATCCATTAAATCACATGCACACGCACATGCAACAAAGGTATATACACTTGTACAAGTCCTACATAATAATGGAGCAGTGGTCAAACAGTCATTTGGACACATTAACATTCATGCCAACACAAAGAGAAATACTCCTGCTTCAGAGAGCTGCTCACCTCGCAATTTATCCTAGTACTTTAATGAATTATTCAGAGTGGCGTCTCAGACTGTAGCTGAGGCGTCAGACTCACCTGCTGGAGACTTCTGGACCATTATCAACATGAGCAGATCATTTCTGGGTTTGCAAAGCTGGAAACTTTAGTAACATTGTGAATCTCATGGAGGAATAAATAATAATAATACATGTCAATTATGTCCCCTTTTAACACTATTCTATTACTGCTGTGCAAGTTGTCCGTTTTGAAAAAGAAGCACACTTTAGCATAGGCCTACTTTTAAAAAGGGTACTTATTACTGAAAGTACTTACGTGCAAACTGTAATGTTTTCAGACACCTAAGTGCATGTTATTTACAATTAAATGAAAATGCATTGTAGTTTAAATTATATTAAATTCAATTAATTGAACTTTAGAGTGTTTTTTTTGACCTACTTAAGTACATATTTATATGTAATTAATTTCATATTACTTCTAATGTCTTTGAAATACGGTTAACGTGTACTGCCGAATGTAGTGACAATCATTTATTGTAAACTAAAATATACTATGGCAATATGTTATTTGAAACTTGTATGTATTAGTAATGATTTGTAAGGATGAAGTTTAGTCCATTTAAAATCTAAAAAATTTAAATGTAATATCAAAAAACACATTACAGTTTAAATTACTTTATGCTTCAGTATGTTAGTCAACACATCAAAATAAGTGTGTACTTCTTTAAAGCACGACAAACATGATTTAAAATGTACTTCAAAGTAAAAGTTTTAATTTGACATTATTACAAAGTACACTTTTTTAAAAGTGTACTTAAAGGTACAGTAAGTGATTTCTGAGAAACACTGTTGATTTTTTAAATAGACACCCAAACAAACACACCCCTCCCTTCATGGCTCCGCCCACAAAATATGCAACACAGCTGGCCCATTAGACAGCTTGCGCAAGTATGGATGAATCAACTGTGATTCAACAGCAGCATTTCTTGGTTTTGTGAAACATAGAAAAACCAATGTTACTCAGAAACAAAGTCTGTTTTCAGGCCTTCCCGCTCTCTAGAAAGCTTTTCCAATATTAACGCGGGTCCTATAGCTTCTTTCCAATTATATTCCTCTGACCTTTTTCTCTTTGGTAACATCTCAGCCATCTCTCTTTGTATCCGCTTGCTTGCTGTCTCTCCTCCCCCTTCATGAGCGGACATGCCCCCTACTGCTGATTGGCTACAAAAGTGTTGTGGCGCTCGGTCTGATTGGTCCAATTCACTTTGTTTTTTCTCCTGTTTACACAGTCAGGACTATGTACAAACACAGCATTTGTTTTTCAGCACACACACAGAACAGACATCTAGCAAATATTCACAAAATTGTTTGTTTGGGTGTTGATTTAAATTTTCAACGGCATTTCTCAGAAATTGCTTACTGCACCTTTAAGTGTTAAACAGTCTACTATTAAGTGGACATTTTATTTAATTAATATTATATTATCTGCAAGTAGAGTAAAGTTTTTTTAACTGCTGTAAAGATGTGAAGTGCACATTCACTACAATTAAGCACACTTCTTTTTTCCACAACGGGTAGTATTTGCTTCAAGAAATGTAGATGTTGTCATTTCTGCAGCACAAAGACTTTGTGTGTTAAAAACAAAAACTTACAGGCATTTATAGTAACCAGCATCCACACAATCCGAATTTACCAAAACTGAGAACTCTAGTTTACATGCGGGTGTCTACAGGGGAATGCATACCTTCAAATAGCAGCCTGCTATGATTTAATCTACTTCCTGTCAGTAAGAGAAGATACTTGAGTGAGATGTCAGTGTGAGATAGGAATGTAAAGCATGTGTGGAGTGTGTGTTGTTTAAACGTTTGGTCTTAAGGCGGTGTCTCGCTATCTGCCGAGGTGGGGCACATTCTTCATCTTCATCTTCTTTGAAAAGCTGTTTGTGTTAGACTATTCCATTGTAGCTGTCTTAATATAATGTCATTTTCTAAATATAAAAGAATAGCAGAGCCCACACCACAATTATAAAGACTAGAGATGCACCGATACTAAATTTCTCTGTCGATACCGATAGCTGATTATTCACAATGATATCGGACGATACCGATAGTTTGGTTTTTCTTAAGAAAAAAAAAAATCTCTCCGAAATAATGTTGCAAACTATACAGGGAACCCTCTCATTTGGTACACTACAATATTAGAGGTTACAATTAACAACAGAGTTATTATATTCAGCTGATGTTTATTTTCAGATATAATAATTACACTCAAATAAAAACTGAAATGTATAAAACTTAGTATCACATAAGGTAGTTTTCACAAGCACTTGTTGTCTTCATGGCAAATTTACACAAACATATAATTAACAGTAAATAAGCTCCTCTCTAGTGTTTTTTTATTTGTAGATAGCTAAGGAACTGTGAACATTAGAAAACATTCCTGAGGTAAATGTGACATGATGTGATATATTGTTCACAAGCTGTTTTATTGACGTCTTTCCGCGGTTGAAACACAAATAAAGAGATAACATGAGACGTGATACATTCTGATCAGTTGTACAATATCTTTTAACATACTTTTGAACATACCTTTGATGTTCATGCATGTTT
The DNA here is from genome assembly GCF_019924925.1 of Ctenopharyngodon idella. NCBI lineage: Eukaryota > Metazoa > Chordata > Actinopteri > Cypriniformes > Xenocyprididae > Ctenopharyngodon > Ctenopharyngodon idella. The sequence goes on from NC_067228.1 coordinate 3,009,773, forward strand.
TTCGAGATATAACTCGTATTGAAGAGAAAGAAAGGACTCTCGCTCCGCGCTGCCGCCTGAACTGAGGCATTACAGCGATCTGACACGTCACATTTACGAGCGTCAAAACGCCATTTATTGTTTGAATTTCATGATAAAATGTACAGAATTTGAAAACAGAAACTTTCATTTTTATCAGAAGTAATAAAGCACAAAGCTTTTTGCGATTATTGGATGAGAGGCGCTACAAATAGCCTAATATTTGATGCAGGAAAAAAAAACACAGACCTGGCAACCCTGGCTTGAACTACGGGTGATTCATAGGGTCAAAAAGAGCCTGCTTTAACGTCACTATTTTTAAACTGTTAATGCGTTAAAATTCAACACACAAGCTTTCTTCACACACAGTATGTATGAGTTGCAGTCTGAATACGTCTTTCCGGACCTTTTTGATTGACAGGATATAATTGGCCCTGATGGCCGATAGTGATAATATAGCTTTTATCGGCCAATACCGATTGTTGGCTGAAACATCGGTGCATCTCTAATAAAGACCCTTTTAGTCACAGCAAAAACGATAACAAGTTTGTGTCTGCCCCTTTAAATGCTCGAGCTCTTTAAAGCAGGATGGATTCTGATTGGCTGTCAAGGTTTCATTCATCAGCTGGAAAAATCGCTCTGAAACTGATTCCACTTCCAACTATCCTTTCTCTGTGCCGTTATTGTTATAGTTGTGGTGTGGACTCTGCTATTCTTTTACGATTTTTAGTACTATATCTTTACCATTATCGTTGTGTGAACCGGCCTTAACAATAGGTTAACGGCACAGAGAAACGATATCATTGGAATCACTTTCGGAACGATTTTTTGAATAAAAACTGACAGCCAATCAGAATCCATTCTGCTTTAAAGAGCTCGAGCATTTAAAGGGGCAGACGACAAAACTGCAGTGCTCTTAGAATAAACAGAACGATATTGTCAGTAGGTGTGGACGCTAGGTTATCTTTATAGTTCTCATTCTTGGTGTGAACTAGCTTTTATGCTACAACTTTCACAGCTTATCAAACCCAAAGGAAATCCTACAAAAGAAGGAGAATTAGAACAATGTGTATGGATTTATACTGTAAAAGCTGGTTTCCTCTAATGCAGATTAAGCAGATTTAGTCCCAGACCAAAATAGGATTTTCAACAGTGAATTAATATTGACAGTGTGCTTAAATCCAAGGCCAGGCTCAAGCTAGTTATTCTCTGGAAAAATTACCCCATTTTCCTTGCAAAAACACCAACATCATAGCGCTGTAAATGTAAATGCTTTTCTGTACATGCAAACTAGATCTTGAATTATTTACCAGGTTGTAACTACTTACACGGCAAACACTTGTCTAAACAGTCGCCTTAGGCTGTGCATCTGGCCCTGGGAGAACAGAGACAGGAAATAAACCTGAAAAGCCAATTAATATGCAACAGCCAAAAAGCAAGGCATAAACAAAGCAAAAGAGCGTTGTCATGCACTTGAGAAAAATGCAGCAGCAAAAATCATCCTTTTTATCCATCTGCTGACAGCAGATCTCGAGATCTTTCCACCAGCGTCAGACACACACGTGTGAAGTCATACATTAATGCATTGCGCACACGTCTCGTGTTGTTAAATACATACTCTGTGGTGAGAGAGAGGCTCATCTGAAGAATGCAAGGAATGAAGAGTTGCAGCCGGATGTTGCATGACCGGTGACGTGCTGGAAATATTTTACCCTACTAAATGACTGGATCAGTTTCAATAACTGATTGATTTCTAAAAAAGATTTAAAGGGTTAGTTCACCCAAAAATGAAAATAATGTCATTTATTACTCACCCTCATGCCGTTCCACACCCATAAGACCTTCGCTAAGCAATGACATTTCCTCTCTCAGGATCCATTAATATACTAAACACACATTTAAATCAGTTCATGTGAGTACAGTGGTTAAATATTAATATTATAAAGCAACGAGAATATTTTTGGTGTGCCAATAAAACAAAATAACAACTTATATAGTGATGGCCGATTTCAAAACACTGCTTCATGAAGCTTCGGAGCATTATGAATCTTTTGTGTCGAATCAGCGGTTCGGAGCGCCAAAGTCACGTGATTTCAGCAGTTTGGCGGTTTGACACGCGATCCGAATCATGATTCGACACAAAAGATTCATAACGCTCCGAAGCTTCATGAAGCAGTGTTTTGAAATCGGCCATCACTATATAAGTCCTTATTTTGTTTTTTTTGGTGCACCAAAAATATTCTTGTCACTTTATAATATTAATATTGAACCACTGTACTCACATGAACTGATTTAAATATGTTTTTAGTACATTAATGGATCTTGAGAGAGGAAATGTCATTGCTGGCTATGCAGGCCTCACTGAGCCATCAGATTTCAACAAAAATATCTTAATTTGCGTTCTGAAGATGAATGAAGGTCTTATGGGTGTGGAACGACATGAGGGTGAGTAATAAATGACATTATTTTCATTTTTGGGTGAACTAACCCTTTAACTAAAGTTATTACTTTTTTATAGGGTACAATAGTGCTAAATGCCCCTTGGGATGAAAGGCCCTTGATTTCATGTTCTCCCAAAACACTAAATAATATATATATATATATATATATATATATATGTGTGTATATATATATATATATAAAACCACCTTCCTAATATTGTGTTGGTCCCACTTTTGCTGCCAAAACAGCCCTGACCCGTCGAGGCATGGGCTCCACTAAACCCCTGAAGGTGTGCTGTGGTATCTGGCACCAAAATGTTAGCAGCAGATCCTTTTAATCCTGTAAGTTGTGAGGTGGAGCCTCCATGGATTGGACTTGTTTGTTCAGCACATCCCACAGATGCTCGATTGGATTGAGATCTGGGGAATTTGGAGGCCAAGTCAACACCTCAAACTCGTTGTTGTGCTCCTCAAACCATTCCTGAACCATTTTTGCTTTGTGGCAGGGCACATTATCCTGCTGAAAGAGTCCACAGCCACCAGGGAATACCGTTTCCATGAAAGGGTGTACATGGTCTGCAACAATGCTTAGGTAGGTGGTACGTGTCAAAGTAACATCCACATGGATGGCAGGACCCAAGGTTTCCCAGCAGAACATTGCCCAAAGCATCACACTGCCTCCGCCGGCTTGCCTTCTTCCCACAGTGCATCCTGGTGCCATGTGTTCCCCAGGTAAGCGATGCACCCGGCCATCCACGTGATGTAAAAGAAAACGTGATTCATCAGACTAGGCCACCTTCTTCCATTGCTCCGTGGTCCAGTTCTGATGCTCACGTGCCCACTGTTGGCTCTTTCGGCGGTGGACAGGGGTCAGCATGGGCACCCTGACTGGTCTACAGCTATGCAGCTCCAAACGCAACAAACTGTGATGCACTGTGTATTCTGACACCTTTCTATCAGAACCAGCATTAACTTCTTGAACAATTTGAGCTACAGTAGCTCGTCTGTTGGATCGGATCACATGGGCCAGCCATCAATGAGCCTTGGTCGCCCATGACCCTGTTGCCGGTTCACCACTGTTCCTTCCTTGGACCACTTTTGATAGATACTGACCACTGCAGACCGGGAACACCCCACAAGAGCTGCAGTTATGGAGATGCTCTGACCCAATGGTCTAGCCATCACGATTTAGCCCTTGTCAAATCCTTACACTCGCCCATTTTTCCTGCTTCCAGGAAATATTATCTCTTCATGTAGACTTGTATCATTGAGATATTAGTTTAGATATTTTCTATATGCTTTGTAATTAGTAATTTTTTTGTGCGTGTTTCTCATTTTTATTAGTTTTTTGTTTTTCTGAAGTATGAATAGTTTCATTAATTTTATTTCATTTCTAATTATTTTAGTAGCCTACAACAAGTTAAACCAAATGCTGAGATAAAATACGTTTTTTTAAAATTGTTTTATAATATATTTCACTTAAAGTTTATTTTATTTCAAGTAACGAGAGCTGCTTTATGGTTTTAGTTTCAGTTTTAGTGATCTATGATCACCCTGTTTGATTCAAAGATGAGTAACGCGGCCATCTAGAGGTCATTTTGTGACATTACATCCAGCGCGCCCGGTTTTGTTTACATTCTGAATGGTGAGCTGAAAGTTCAACAGGCCGGAGAGGTTAAAGTGCAATGAAATGCTTGTTTTTGCATCAGCTGAAATCCACAGTCGAGGGTGATCAACAGTGTTTTCACTATCAACTCAATTATTCGTCAATGAACCAAACTGCTTTTACATAGAGTCGCTTTAATGACAGTAGCAACATCTATTACTAATCAGATGTATTGAAGGTGTAGTTGGTGGTGAAGCAGACAGGAAGTGACACTTGTTACTTGAGCCCTTCATTATGACATACGGATGACTGCATGGGGGAATGCCTCACATTCCTCTGCGCAAATAGAGAACAGGTCCTGTGACACTTTATGTAAGCGTATGGGTTAATCTATATTTAGAAATTGTGATTCTGAAGTTCATTTCTGTAGGACGTTATAGGGTTATTAAAGTGCATTGTGCCATATCAAGCACTTTAAAATACAGTATGTTGTAACATAACTGTGCTTTCATATATTTTGTTATTTTTAATTTGCCTCCTATACTGACAAACGCAAGGAAAAATAAGATAACGTACATTTATTTGTTCTAGAAAAGTTCACTTCCTGACAGGATGATGATGTCGTTATGACAGTTTTGTTGATTTTACACAGAATGTTTCAGTACTTTAAAAGAGGGAAAGTTTGATGGTTGATGACGTGTAACATTATAACTTACAATACATAATGTTCGATTGCTACCTGTATAATATACAGAAAATATAAAGAGATGTTTATAGAATAAACAAAGTGCTAATAATGCAAACATGGATATACACGGATGGGCATTTGGGCCAAAAGAAAAAGCATCTTCAATAATAAAAGAAAAATAACAAAAAATATATAAATAGAATTAAGTCACTGTATATTTTATGTTTTATTATGTGTATCTGGCATCAGATATTCATTATTAAAGACATTTTTAGACACAAATGTCATCCATTTTCTACAGTGACCCTTTACTCAAGTACTCAACACATTTTTAAAGAGAAAGAAAGAAAGAAAGAAAGAAAGAAAGAAAGAAAGAAGGCCTACACTGTAAAAAAAAAAAAATTTAATTTGTTATCACAACATTTTTTCTTTTGTCAAATCAACTTAAATACATAATGTGGTTCAGATAACACAATATTTTGAGTTTCTGTTCGCCGTCATTGTATTAACTCAAATTTTTAATTTCAATGAACTCAAAATTTTAAGTCAACCAGGTAACCTACTTTTTTTTAAGTTAAACCAATAATTCTTTTTTTACAGTGTACATTTGACCTCACCAAAATCTGCATTAAATAATATTAATTTCAATTTAGTGTGCTCACTGGAACGCCAAAACGATAATAAAAATATATATCAACACGCTATCGTGTGTTTCAGTAGATCAGACTGGATACACAAGCACAGTGATATTTATAACAGACCTAATGCACACACACACAGGCACAAAAACACACTCGCAGCTGATTGGTGGAGCCTCGGCAGGCGGAAGTCGAAGGCGCTTGGGGATTCCCCGCGAGGGAAGTTCCAGCTCATTGTAAAACATACAAAATGTTCATTTGTACGAAATAGTTCATTTCCTCCCGTTAAACGCGTAAATATACGTGTGGAACCGTCGCGATGTCCAAACTGCGTTTAAGTGTATGCGTTTGGGCTGTTTTGGAGTGAAGGTAAGACGCCAGTGATGCACACTAATGAGTGCACTTACTTCATTCACTTCAGTGTGTTCAGATATGAGGATGTTTGATGGGTCGCTTTTGCTTTTAGTTGGTCGAAAACGCCTCGGGTTTTCTGTCACTGGGTAGTTTGGGTGGGTTATTGTGTTATATTTCTGTTGCTTCACTTGTTTTATTAATATTGAAAGTGTTTTGTTAAAGTGTAAAGTTTACTGGCTGTTCCTAGAAAACTGTTTTGAAACACATTATATGTTGTAGTGTCTAGGCCGGGGCTAGTTGTCACAAGGTCTGTTTCTCAATAGCTCTTTTGAGTTTTGAGGGGTTTTTTGGTTTCAAACACATTGTGAGTTCTGTCTTCCCAACTAAAATTGCGATATCATCATGTTTTGTATCTGCTTGCTAACAAGTGAACATAATAGACAACTATAGTCCCTAAAGAAACTGAAATGTTGAACTGAGTATTTAACTTAAATGTCAGATTAAGGCTGGCTGTCACATGTTTTATATATTGGGATTTTTCACAATATATATCGGCCAACAAACAATGGTGTGTTTTCATTTTACATTTCTGCTTTTTCATGAATAATTTTGTGTAAGAAAAGCCTACAATAGGTTGTTAAATACCAAGTTCCCATTGTGACAACTTGCCACACATAGTCAGTATGTGTCTTGAGGCTTTTCCTGGGCAGTAATGGTGAAAATGTTCGAAAGGTTTTAGTAGCTAAGATTTAAATCGATATGGAAATTGGCTTTAAAAAACAAATATGAACGTCTAACAACTAGCCCCGACCTCCCTATAGACCCAGAAATGAAATTTGTTTAGACGTTTTAAAGTTACACATTAAATTATTCCTCGTGTGACATTTATTTCAATCTTTGCTTGTTTGGCAAGACTAAATACTGACATTAATCTGAATCTAACTGAACACATTGTTTTTATTAATAACTTGTATGCATGTTTCTTAAGTTACAAAAAAATGTGTTTATTCTTCAACACCAGCAAAGTTTGCAATGTGAAATTAAGATAGAAAGGAGGGAAAAATACTTCTAAAAATTGTTAGCCACAATGTTTTGTAATTTAATATGTATAATAAATAATGATATTTATATTGAAGCACTAATGTAGACCAGGTGCTGGAAAATAAAGGACTTTCACTGAGTGGCTTTTGTCATGTTATCAAGTTTATCACATTCATGTGATGTTGGCAAAATATAAGACGTTAAACTGGCGATTTATGTTTTTAGTACCTCTAGCAGTTTGAAAATCTGTGTTGATGAAGCTCGTGTGTGTTTTTAGCTGTTACTGACAGGTCCGGTTGCTGATCTCACTCCTCTTGAGTTAAAGAAGGGGTTTGTGTGTGCCTGGGACGAGGGCCCGGGACCACCCGTTCGGAATGTTACTGAAGGCCCCGGAATGGACAGGAACATCAGTGAGCAGCTCAACAAAGCCTTCGAAGCGTACCGTAATGCATCTATTGAAAAAGAGTTGGCCAGAAAGGAACTTCAGCATAAGGTGCCGTTTGTGATCTATCACTTTCATCAGAAGCGTTTTATTTTAATCAGTTTGTTTGCGTGAGAGTGGGCAGACAGAGACTAACGCGGACCCATTGTTTTTGCAGACCGAGCAGTATCAACGGCACACTCAGCAGCTGGAGAGACAGATAGAGGAGCAGGCCAAGACCATCTTAAATCTCAAAGCTGAGCTCAGCTCGCTCCGTAAACATGCACCAGGTTAGAAACTTAGATTTGCACTATAACAACTGATTCAGCTGTCTGTAAATCAACTTAAAAGCATCAGGTGGAAATAGTCATGAGGTGAATAAAATGAGGTGTGTAGATTTTAATATAATAGTAAAGTCATTAAAACAGTGAAGTAACACAAATGGAAATATGGGAACTATCTGATGTTTGAACTTCTTCAAAATCGCCACCCTTTGTCTAGATTCACCAGGCAGTGAAGTTCATGAGGTGCAATTATTTATAATTAAATGTTTTATTCGTTAAAGAAATTTGTATTTGGACACAATTTATTTGCTTTTAACCAGAAGCCTTTAGATTAAGGTTTTTTATTAATAAATTCACATTTTTGACTGATAGCGTACATTGTGCAAATACAAATTGAAACGAAAGATTAAGAAAAATATAATGTATATAATACATTTATAAGTGAATATTTATTAAAAAAAACATTTATAATAGGGATGCACGATATATTAGCCAACATATCGGTATCGGTCGATTTATATGTTCATTTTTAATGTTATCATTATCGGCCTGATAAGAAAATTTGGCTGATATATTAAAGCCGATAAATAATAGCTTATTTCCTTCAGCTGAGACACTTCAGATGCGCACTGTCCGCCATTATTGTTTTGAATTGCTTGAAATATGATTGAAATCACTTTAAAAAAGGAAAATACAGTTTAGTTTAGTAAAGTGCAAGTCTGTCATATAGTCTACATTATATTATAATGAGAACATTATAATCGTGTGTTTAGGACATGGCTTTTAATGGTGAGACTTTTGTTTTTGTAATCAGGCTCTCAAAAATGATATAAAAATTGGGATTTAGATTTATTGGCCAATATATCGGTTATCGGCTTTCAAATATAAAGAATTATCGGTATCCCTAATTTATAAGGATCAATTTCTGTTGTCATACTCTTTATCTGGAAAATAAATATATAAAATATGTTTTAATATGGAACAATAAAAATTGGTTGTGTAGAATCAAGAAAAGATTTTGCTCAAAATAAGATGAAAAATGTTTAGAAATCATTCCTACTAATTAGAGATGCACTGATATGAAAAATTTGGCCGATACCGATAACCGATAATTCTTTATATTTGAAAACCAATAACCGATATATTGGCCGATAAATCTATATCCAAATTTGTATGTAATTTTTGAGAGCCTGATTACAAAAGACAAAAGTCTCACATTTAAAAGCCATGTCCTAAACACACAATTATAATGTTCTCATTATAATATTATGTAGCTTATATGACAGACTTGCACTTTACTAAACAGTATTGTCCTTTTTGAAGTGATTTCAATCATATTTCAAGCAATTCAAAATCATAGTGAACAGTGCTCATCTGAAGAGTCTCAGTTGAAGGAAATAATCCATTATTTATCAGTTTTAATATATCGGCCAAAATTTCTTATTGGGCCGGTACATTAAAAATGAACATATATTGGCCGATACTGATATTGTGGCCGATATATCGTGCATCCCTACTACTAATGTCTTTTCTGTATTCATATGTTGTAAAAACAATTTTCTTTGTATACACTATATAAACCAAACCTGAGCTGTCTTTAAGACTATAAAATAAACTTAAAAAGCATCAGACAATTTAACAAACTGCATTATGCCCATGAAAATCTTCGAAGTTAAATTATAGCTTTATTATTACAACTTCAAATATAATTTAACACAATCTTATGCACATAACTAGATCATTATGCTCAGAATACGAGTGTTATTTTAGCATGTTACCAGTCACATGCACGCTTTGATTTGGTGACTGTTATTGTTGATGAGTTTGACTGTGATAATGTGGCCCCGTTTTTTTTTTTTTTTTCTTCAGAGGAGGTCTGTGAGCCTGCGTACAGAAAACAGGAAGTAGAAACCTTGTCACCTAGCGATCATCGCTCTGACAACCCATCCAGTTCCCACAGGACTAACCATTTCCTGGTGGGTGTTTTCTCTTAATGTCCATATAAAGGGATGTGACTCTGGCCAATGTTTGATTTCAGAGTTTTGCATTTCCCCTCGGTGACTTGCAACACTTTGTCCAAACACAAGGATATGCACCATGTTGTTTTTTTTCCAGTTATTGTGCACATGCACATTTGCTTGTGATGTAATTGTTCTGAAAGGACTTCTCTGACCGTGACCCCAGACCTTCCAGACTTTATATTGTGTTATCATTGTTAACCGCCTGTAAGCACAGACAAACCTAATAGCTGAGTTTGCAGTGCTTTGCTAGTTATCCACAGTTCACTCGAGGGTTAAGTTGTGAGAAATGTGTGAAAAAGATGTAGTTCTCTCTCTTCACAGTTTGATATCATTTTTCATCGCTATCTGTCCATAGTGAGAATGTTTCTCTAATTGAATCCAGTGTGATAATTCTTCTCAATTGTTTTAATCGCATACACATTTTAACCCACAGGGGGCACTAGAGCATAACGCTTTCTTGTGCTCGACCAGATCTCTAACCAGTGTAGCACAGGCACTGAGAATTGAGTTCACTCTTATGAAAGGAGGTGTCACTTTTTTTAGATGACTGTTACTGAAAGATATAGACATAACGGTTTGAAATGGCCACTTTCTCCTTTTCCTGAACTTAATCTTGGGTAGATAATGGCCTCCATTCAAAATCTGTAGTGGGCCGAACCTGTAAATGCAACAAAGTATGTTATTCTATAGCAAATTCACTCAAAGGTGCCATAATTAAGGAAGTAGGTGGTTTTTTTGTGAAATTGTGCAGACTTTTGAGCTTTTTAATGGACTTTATAAAGTATTTTCTGCTGGGTGAATCAGACGAAACCTCTTTAGATTCAGACATTATTTTCACAACAATTAAGCACATATCCGCTCCGGTTCTCATTACTGTAATGAGAAAAAAAAGCACTTTCAATAAATTGTTGAACATTAATATAAGAATTTGTTGTACTGCCTTAAATTGGTGCTTATTTAAATTGTGTGTGTATATATATATATATATATATATAATTTATATATATAATATTTATATTCTAATGTAGAAACGTTTTAGTTTGATTCATCCAGCGAAGTTTTATAGCTTTCAGTACTACATCTTGTTCATGCATTTAGAGAGAGAAATGTGAAATAAATATTTGATCATTTTGATTTTATGTGCTGACATACTGTAGCCATATATATTTGTTTTCTGTTTGTTTTTGTGCAGATAAACGAACCCACAGAGTATTCTGGGATTCTTCCTCGTACAAAATCTGCTCCCTGTGCAATGAAGAGGTAGATGAATCATATCACTTTAAAAAATACTTAAATTTTAATGAAGGATTTTACACTTCAGTCCCATGGGCACCCAGACTAAAGGTTTAAACTTGAACTAAAACAACTGATTAACAACTCTGTTAAGTTTGTTTATTGGAATTAGCAGGTCAGTATTGTTCTTGCAGAATATATCTTGTATAATATCTGAATAACATTCAAACTGATTCAGAGACAACACCCCGATACCCCGTGTTCATGAAATACTAATGCAGTTCAGTTGATGTGGCATCAGTTTGGATGGAACAGGGGGAGGTGAACATGTGTGTGTATATATATATATATATATATATACTTAAATGTCATGTTGTGTGAAATTCAGAAGTGGGGAGGTTAAACTTTATGGTTTATGGCTTTTTTGGTTTAACTTTAAGTTAACTAGGGCTTATGGGAGAAAATGTCACCAAAAGTGAAAAGTATGGCCCAGATATTTCAAATATGGCGGTAAAATGCTCCCGTAATGAACTCAATATGATGGAGTAATACAGTGTTCCAGCTGTTTATACCATATAGAAATGGCTGTAATGTACAGCACCTATAGAAACCAGCAATTAACTTCAAATTACATGTCAGGACTTGATATTCTAGTGGAAAGATGGGACTTAATGTTAAATAAAATTTATTTTTAATGAAAAATTGTGTTCTTTACATTTTATAAGGCACTCAAGGCTTTTATATTTTATGTTTTTATTTCTGTCTTTATTTATATAGTTAGGCATTAAAGTTATTTTCTTAGTTTAGTTATTGATTTCCTTAGTTTGGTTATTTGTTTAGTTATTTAAAACAAGTTACTTAATTACCTAGTTTAGTTAGTTAGTTCAGTTATTTACTTAAACTATTAACTTATTTATTTAGTTTTGTTAGTTCATTTATTTACTTTAGTTATTTACAAGTCACTTAATTACTTAGTTTAGTTATTTACATAGTTTGGTTATTTTCTTAGTTTGGTTATTTTCTTAGTTTGGTTATTTACTTATATTTGGTTATGTATTTATATAAAGTTTTATACCATTCATATTTTAATATATTTAAATGAAGTGTTTAAATGTGTTTCCAAAAAGTTCCCAGTGAATTGTGATTAACTAGATATTCTGGATAAAGTTATTTGTTTTTCTAATCTTAACGCTGGTTTTGTGTTTTATTAGCATTATTATTTTGAAAGACCCCAGCAGACATTTGACTTCTCTTTCTCTTTCGATTAGTGAGAATTTTCTGGACACTTGGCAGGAAATCCAGGGGACTTTCCAGAGGATTCAGACTCTAACCAGAAGGCAGAAAGATCACCTGAAGAGAATACACAAAGGAAACGAGACCTCTAATGGTAAAATCATTTTTAAGAACCTAATTTGAAATTTCTGACTAATATCCTTTATTAAATTATAGCTGTTATACCACCTCACCCAAGTGCGTTTCTTTCCATTCTAATTAAATTAGGTAAAATAAAAACGGCGGAGTTACAATTACTTTAGAAATGTCACAACAAATTAGTAATTATATAGCTAGTAGTGTAATGCAGCATACTAGTAATTATACATTTCATTGTTTGTTCTTTCACGCAATTAAAAGCAGAAATACTCGACGCAAAGCCACGGTGTAAGGGCTTTTTGCTCCAATGACCTCTGACCTCCACACAGCATTAAAATAGACTGAGCAGATGAGCGTGTTCAATTATCACTTTGATAAATGTTGTTTTGAAGCAGCACACTGTTACACAATTACGTGTCCTCTGTGAAATCACTTGGAAAACAATACGCCAGTGAGATGTATTTTTGGACGTGGTTGCATGATGGAAAGCTTGCAGAAAGGACGGTGTGTTTTTGCCCCGTGGAACTTCCATACATATTAAACGCAATTAGGAGCGTTTGCTAAGGCAAGCATTACTAATAGCTGATACTATTGCTCATACTCATGGTTAGGGCTTCTGGAAAACTGTACTGTAAATATATTAGTATTTGTCATGTAATAAAAAACACATTTAAGGACCACATCGCTACATCTTGGCAATCGCTGGTGTTGTATAATTCTGTTTTTTAAAAAATGCAAAGTCCTTTTTTTTCCACATCACAGACCAGTACAAATAACACTAGATTTATTGGCATCACTGTGGATATGTTGTCAGGTTAATTGTTGATGGATTATGGAAATAATAATCACCAATCATTTGAGTGAACTACTAGATCCCTCTAACTAGTTAGAAATAATATATACTTAGGAATAGCTCACCCAGCAAAATCAGTGAAAACCGCTTAAATTTGGGTCTGTTCCTCACATGAAACTATCATATGACTTTAGAAGACTTTGCACAAATCACATAATATAATATCATACTGTTTTGATACTTTAATGGTGCTTTTTTGTCATTTTTGGGGTATAAATCAGCACTTTTGTTTATGGAAAAGAGCAGCTCAGACATTCTGCCTAACATCTTTTGTTTCACTGAAGAACAGCAATCAAAATCTCAAAATCGTAGTCATAAATAATAATAATAATATAGGGATGCATGATATATCAGCCACAATATCGGTATCGGCCAATATATGTTCATTTTTAATGTCAGCGTTATCGGCCTGATAAGAAAATTTGGCCGATATATCAAAGCCGCTAAATAATGGATTATTTCCTTCAGCTGAGACATTTCAGATGTGCACTGTTCACATATGATTGAAATCACTTCAAAAAGGAAAATACAGTTAAGTGCAGCATGTGCAGCGCGAGTCTGTCATATAGGCTACATAAAATTATAATGAGAACACTATAATTGTGTGCTTGGGACACGGCTTTTAATGGTGAGACTTTTGTCTCTGTAATCAGGCTCTCAAAAATTATATAAACATTTTGATTTAGATTTATCGACCAATATTTCGGTTGTCGGCTTTCAAATAGAAAGAATTATCGGTATCGGCCAAAATTTTCATATCGGTGCATCCCTATAATAATAATATACTACTTTTTCCCACAGTGATCTCAGACTTGCTGCCTTTTTAGTAAATGTCTCCATCTGTTTACGAGGAGGTTGAATTATGGATGTCAGTAACTGAATCCGAGCCACGCTTTGATAATTATGATTTCATAATGTTACATTACTAGCCTTCTCAGTGTGATAACAGACTTTGATCAGGACACATTGGAGGTGAATTTCGAGCTCTGTAGTTGATTTTAATTGCTCTTGCAGCGGCAGTGGCTGACATAGTTGTTATGGTAGAGCAATTCTCACTGCATTGTTTGGTGCTAAAATTGACAGAGTTCCTCATTAATAGTCAGCGTTGCATGGTGTGCATATCACTGCTGTGCTTTCTTTGCATTTGCATACTAATGTCCTCATATCTATATGAGCGAGAGAGAGATTGACAAGAGAAAAATGCTTGATTCAGAGCTGTTCCTTGATGCTAAAGCACAATCAGTTTATCTTCGATCTGGTTCTAATTGCAGGGAAAGTTTGAGACTTTTCTCCACCATTTACATGAGGCCTGTGTTCCTCTTAAAGGGGTCCTTGATTATGATTTCACTTTTTTAACTTTAGTTAGTGTGTAATGTTGCTGTTTGAGCATAAACAACATCTGCAAAGTTACGACGCTCAAAGTTCAGTGCAAAGGGAGATATTTTCTTTTACAGAAATCGCTTTTTTAAGGACTACAACAAACGGCTGGTAGGGACTACAACGAGCTTCTTCCCGGGTTGGTGACATCACTAACCCTAAAATTTACATAAACCCTGCCCCCGAGAACACACAACAAAGGGGGCGAGGCCATGTTCAACGCTGGATTTGCACAAAAGATTAACATGATGGCACATGCTAGCGGATGAGTTGAATCAACTCCACAGCAACTACATAAATTTATCCACTAACTATTCAGAAATGTCCAGTTTCATTCTGAAAGTTGTAACTTCTTCCTGAGTCTCTCCATCAGTGTCGACTCCGGTTTGAACAATGTAAGGCTGAACACCGTTACTGACAATCCTCATTTTGTCTGCGTGAGATTCTCCAGCTTTGTTGTTGTTGTTGAGCGACCGAAGCATGAGCTGTTAAAGCTCCGCCCTCTTCTGGAAAGGGGGCCGGGAGCAGCAGCTCATTTGCATTTAAAGGGACACACACAAAAACGGCATTTTTGCTCACACCCAAATAGGGGCAAATTTGACAAGTTATAATAAATGATCTGTGGGGTATTTTGAGCTGAAACTTCACAGACGCATTCTGGGGACACCAGAGACTTATATTACATCTTGTGAAAAGGGTCATAATAGGTCTCCTTTAGTTCTTGATTAATAGATGGATTTGCATTATTTTATTCATTTAGCAAACACTTTTATGTAAAATGACTTACCTTTATGGCTTGTGATGGTCAAAAAGCGTTGCTTGTGTAAGTGAGCATAAAGCAATCACTTTTGATTGTAATGTCTTGTTTTATTGTACCAGAAACTTGTTTTTGATGCTGGAAATACCTGATAACACATGTACCACAAGTACTGATTATTTCACAAGACTCTTTCAAAGATTTGACGCCACTTTCCTGGAAAACTTTGACAAATGCAACGATTACTTCTTCCTCCTAATACATTTACATATACGCATTCAGCAAACGCTTTTATCCAGAGCAACTTACAAAGAGGCACCTATCACAATAGGAATTATGATGTGTAAATGTGGTACACAGTATTATTATTAATATTAATGCATTAGCTAAAATGCATTAATGAGCAATATATTTTTACTGCATTTTTTAAACTTTGTTAGTGTTTGTTAAAGAGGACCTATTATGCCCTTTTGACTTTGTTTTTAGGCTCTACTAGGAATGTTTCCATGCTTGAATGTTCAAAAAAACACATTATTTTTCACATATTCTCCATTGTTGCAGCTCCTCTCTTCCCAGTCTGTTAGTAACGCTCTGTTTAGTTCCTGTCTCTATGAAGCCCCTCCTTCTAAAAAGCACAATGTGCTCTGATTGGTCAGTGTGTTGTGATTGGTCAAGCGCTTCGAGTGTGTTTGGGAAATGTCTCGTCCCTTACCATAACCGCGAGTTTCAACACGCTAATAACTAAGTCAACCAGGCCCCGCCCTTTTATTTTGCATATGCCTTGGATGGGAATTATTTAAATGAGGAACATTGTGACGTGTTTGTTCCCGGGATAACTCCCGCTGGAGGGACTTTGCAGAGCTTTTTCATACTCAAACAGCAACATTACACACTAAAGAAAGGTGAAAATGTAAAAAAGTATAATAGGACCTCTTTAATAAAGATACAATTGTACGTTGTTTGTTCATGTTAGTTCAAAGTGCATTTACTGATGTTAACAGATTTTAAAAATCTGTTAGTAAATGTTGAAATTAACATTAACTGAGATTAATAAATACTATAGAAGTATTGTTCTTTGTTCACGTTAACTAATGTAGTTAACTAATATTGAAAAATGTTACCATATTTTTCATGATACAAGTACTGGTGACAAACACATAAATGTTTTGTTGATTTCCTTTCTGACTCCAGTGCAGTTTTCCATGCCCATCCAGTGCACAGACGACACGGCGGAACAAGCCGAGGTGCCCTTTTCCTCAGCGCTGAGGCCAGAGGTCAACGAATCTTCGACCTCCGCGTCCCTCGCATCACGCGGCGCCGTTCCAGACGATGCAATTTTCGATTCCCTAAGAGGCCTGAGTGTGAAGTTTCCCCCAAACACAGATGACGAGTACGACTTTCTCAACAGTACACCGGATAAACGGGTGGACCTGCCTCTGCACAGGCTGGACATGGGAGACCAAATGCACACAATGAGGGAGGAGTCTTATTCGTCATACTCCGCCCCCTCTTCGTCAGCTCACACATCTGCATCTTCTGCGTCGCACGAAAATGTACGAGGACCCCAACAGGTAAGATGGATATCAACTGTCACAGCTTTAATTACGTAGCGGAGGGGGAGGGGCTAACAGACCGCATAAAATGCATACACTACGTGGTTGAGCACATAGTGCATAAGTACATAGTGGATAAGTGTATAGTGCGACATTTGGGACAAACTTAAGTGATGTGAGTGACATACAACCCGTCTGCTTAAGAAAATGTTTATAATAGCAGTGTTTTTTTTTTTTTTTTTTTTTAAGATTTTCAGAACCCAGTCAGGTTAAATTTGTAAACATTACATTGATTTGGCTAATGTCACTCAAAAAAAGATGTTTTTTATGTCATTATAGTATTCTGTTCCAAAACCTAGTGAGTTGCCTTCATGTCTACTGCCTACATAGGCAGCAACTTAACGCCAATGCAGAGAAGTGACTCATTCAGAATGCTCTTTATGGGAAGTTAATCCACGTGCCACACAAAATAGCATTTCTTATGAGAAGTGCACAAGAAACTATTGCTTACATTAGAGTTTGAGGTCAGCTTTCTAATCTAAGAATTTGGTTCATTAGCATAGAAATTCACAGCGCTCTGAAACTGAGAGTAAGTTTGTCCATTTTTATTTAGATGCATTTCATTCAATGGGTGTTTTAAATTGCCTTTCTCTTGACTTAGAACCCCTGAAAAGGTCAAGTTAATCCAAATTAAGTTTTAGAATTCTTAGGAAAAATTTCTCAAATTTTAATAACGAAAGTATGGTTTTCACTGTTAAAATAGATAGTTTACACGTTAGATATTCTGTTGACTATACATAACTTTGCACCTACATGTTAACTAACTCTCATTAGAGTATTAATTGAGTATTAGTAGACTGTTAGGTGTAGGATTAGGGTTAGTAGAATAAGATGACATGTACTTGCAAAGGTACCTATAGTTAGTAGAACGTCTAAGTGGACCATCAAAATAAAGTGTAATCTAAAAAAAAAAACTTAATTTCAGCTAGTTGCTAAGGCAACATTTCTCATTTTAGTTTATTTTAACTTGAAGTACTAAAATAACTAAAACTAATTTTAAAAAATTTAAAAAATGTAATAAAAAACAGATATTTAAAAAAAAAAAACTAATAAAAATGACAATCACAAAACAAAATGACTAAAACTTTAATTAAAATATAAAAAGTTAAATCTAATTTTAAAAAACCTAAAGTGATACTAAACTATAACACAGAAACATTGATTGTCTTGTACTGAGCTCATCGCAATGCATTTTGGGATTGCCTGCAAAGAATACATGCAGTGCTGCCTGCAATACAACAGTGCATGAATATAGACGACTGATAACACATTTTACCAAAGCATAGTCTTTGTGTTGCAGAATCAGACATGTCCCCTGCAGTCGGCACTGGACAGGTGAAATCTTTCCCTCGTAACAGTGTACGAGCACTGGAGGACTCATGCAACAGGAAGTGGTTTACTTGGAAAATCCTTTGATCATTGTTTTTTTAGGAAAAATTCCAGCTTTCAATTTCGTTCTGAAAAAAAAAAAAAAAACTATTTGTTTTCAGTTTTTGTTCCTTGAATCATTTCTAATCTCTGCATAGAAAGTAGTGTAATATGTCACCAATTACTCTGGTTACTTTTTGATCAGCATTCATGTCAGTAGTGTGTCTGTGATGCCTGAAAATGCTGCTTATGTAGCCAGCTCCCTAAGTATTAACATAAAGCCATAATGTCTTTGCTTAGCTGTCTAACTCATGTGCTAAACACTTTTTCTAAAGCCTGATATCAAAAACATAATGTAAGTATGAGGTTGTTTTTTTTGCATCAAAAAGAATGCATTAATATTCCAATAATAGCAATTGCTTCACTTAATATAAATACAGACATAGGTAGGATTTTAAGTCACCATTTAATGTGCTTTAAAAGCAAAGACTAAGGTACAGCTAAGCAGCATGATTATGATGCCTGTTAGAATAACCTATTTTCCAGCAATGCATGTATTCTAGAGAAGGCAATCCCATAATGCATTGTGATGAGCGTTGTGTAATTGCATTAAATGCATTTCATTCAAAACCTGACGTGTTGATAAAAATGACTTCAATCTACTTCAATCTATTTTACCCAGTATTTTTGTGTGCTACTAAGGGGTGATTCTAGGATTTCAATATTAGGGGTGCTCAGCCCCCAATAAGGGTATGATAAAAAAAATAAAAATAAAATATTGTTCGTATACTAGGGTAGGCATGAACAATACAGGTTCTACACTTCCCTGAATATTGAATTAATTTCTAATCATTTTAAATAACCAGCTAATATTCATTAGTATTCATTAAGAATATAGACAAACTTTATATTATTGTAATTGTTTAGATTGGCAGTATGTGGAAAAAATATTTTTTAATTTTTTTTTTTTCTCAACACGAAACGTTTTAAACATTGTTATGTTTTAACTGCACATTTGTGCAGTAAAATTAACTTTAAAGATCTACATTTATCATTTTCATTCATGGTGATAACATGGAAAATGTGCCATGCTTTAGTGGAGGATTTCTGTCACCTGCTGGAAAACAAACACTTTTAACATGAAAATGACATGAAATTACCACTATAACTGGTAGATGGCAGCAGAGGACCACTCATCAGCTCATTTGCCATTTCCACTCCCTTTTATAGTTCTTTTCATGCGTTTTGCTTTTGGATTTATTATACAATGAATATTATAACAAATTTTAGCAATTTTATTGCACTGAAGTATGAAGAAGCAAGAGTAGGAAAAGTCTCATACCATTTAGATAAAAGGAATTTAAAATAAATAATCCCAGATTTCACAGTGGATGGGAAACCATCTTGAATTGCTCCCACGTCATATTATGTAAACTGCATTTATGACAAAGAACTACACAGATGCAGATATCATAACAATCTATCAATAAATGCGCTGCTTCTGATTGAAGAACACACTGAATAACGCAGACTAAAATACGGGGATGAGCCGAAGCCTGTCAATAGTTTCATGCGAGTTTTAAAGGGGACTGAGGCGATC